>NC_068367.1:39727342-39968360 GCF_020536995.1 Dreissena polymorpha
TGCAAGCTTCCTGAAAGGAGTTTCTGGTACTTTTTCCGGGGACACAGCTTCCTGCAGAATTCTCAACACAACAAATATCATTGATCCATGTCACCTTTGTATGCAAAGACAAGCGAATAAGGTCAATACTTCCCTTAAATCACTGAATGAGAGAAGCGTGTACCTAATAAAAAACAAAAGTGGTTGCTGAAATGCCAAATTTTGGCAAAAAGATCCCTCTAAGGTAAATGATGAAGGGGACACTTGCTACAACAATCCTATGTTAAAGTCGGACGCCACATCCATTCAAGCCGGGACCATGACTGTAAGCATATTGTGAGAAAACAATACCAAACACAGGCTAATTGTAGGGTTACAAGTAGCATATCAACTCAGATGTACTGCATACATGTTTAGGAACAAGGATAAACCTGTTAAGTGCCAACTTCCGCTGCCAACAAAGCACAAGCTTTGTGTCAGGACGCGGAGATATCAATACAAACTGCACGGGAATTGCACGACGGCAAGGATTTGAGTGACCACAAGAACAAGATTTGCTATATTATTCTGATAATTATAGTCAATTCAGCAATTCGTTCGGAACTTTACACGTATTGTTTGTCTTAAACGCTTATGTCAGAGTTTTAAATACATTATACGTAAAACACATGTAACATGTTTGAACTCCGACGGATTTTAAAATGAAATCCAACTGTATTTGGTTACGTTAGGCTATTATCAGTTGTCTATAGTGTTTAAGTTTGACAACGTGTCATGGCATGTATATACACATTATGACTAAGAAATAAATATCAAGATTTTATGGTGAATTAGGAATAGCTTATGAATAAACCAATATTATATACCGTACAGATAAGCATGATTCTTGACTTAAAGTGCTTAAGTGTAACCAGGATGTGCAAACAATATGTGTGAACTCAAACACGTTTGCTATCGGACAGATAACAAGAAGCATCTTGTTATTTTCGGAACAATTTTACGCAAACTTCCTAGTTTAAACATGACTGAGGCATTTTAAGTGGAGAATGTTTTTATGATAAGAATTTTGACACATCGATCCGGAAGAGAATATGAAATATTTTTTTTAATTATTTAGATAAGAATGTTTGAGTTAATGGAAGATGATCTCTTAAAATGATTGATTAAAGCACTAGTATTATTTTATATTGATAATTATTTATCCCAGATCAACCAAGTTCGATATCACCCTTAATATTTTTTCTACAATACCTCGTATTGGATCGATCGCTCCAAGGTTCCGATAGACCATTTCTTTACGAGTTTTGCAAAATATCTACAAACCGCTCCGAACGGTTTTCGATTTAAATATTTCTACACAATTACTCTAATGCCGGAAAACGATTGTGGCTTTTAGTTTAAATTAGATTTCGATGCGTAAACGACGTGCAATACAGAGCTGTTTGGTACTGTAGTATACTGATTTGAATGATGTGTACAGAATATTCGATCATAGAGGTGTCCAACGTTCACGTCGTCATTCAAAGGCAAGTCGGGCACATATAAAAATGCATACTATCAGAGATTGTTAACTTTGTTAACAAACATAAGTCTTCCGGCGAAAATTACTCATCGCTTCTAAACAAATAACAAATCCAACGCTAATTGGCTTGTCAGCCAGTAGATAAATCACATCACATGCGTTTTATTTTCTATGACAATGCAATATAATACGTTTTGAACTTAGCAATAAGTCATATTTGGTATTGGATTCTCTTAATTATATAAACTATGCTAAATACGTTTCTTGTAATGACCAGCAGTCAGCCTTGTTGTCAAAGAAAGTCTGTGTGTTAAACGAATAAATGATTTTTTTAACAAGTCCGATATGTGCAACCTCGAATACGCGTGTTAAAGCGCGATCTACGGAAATGTGTGATAAAAATACATGCGGCCATTAAATACTTAGAACGAGATTGGTTCACAAAGCAGCTTAATATTGATTCACCGCAAGTGCGACAGTAACACTTACCATTTAGGACTGTGACAACTGAGTTTATATAATCTAAACATCATCAGAACTTTAACCTATTTAAAAAAAAACATCACTATCTAAATGTCCAAGCATCGTACAACATTTAAATTACTGTGTAATAATGGATTCGATAGAAAACTGATGTTGAATCATACACAAGTATGTGTTTTGGGTTTGCCTTATTCTTGCTGTCCGTAAATCTACACATTTATACTTACCCGACATAGCTCGTCCTGTTGCGAATTTTTTTCTTTTCTCCACTTTTCGTTCGAAATTTAGCTGACGCCAAAGCTCCGTTATGACTCTCTTGTAAGACGATGCCTTAACTTTAAAAAAGAAAGCAACGAGTCTGTGGATGATACAAAATCAGCGTGTAACTGTGTCTTACTGTCATTAAAAAACATATTCATTATGAAAAAATATACTCAGTAACCTAGGGTATGTAAATCTTCTTATTTCATGGCAGATTTTCAAAACTCACACTAAATTCTAACATTTTGAATATACTACGAATTACCGATTCAACGATTTATACTTTAATGTCACATCGTCACTTATATAATTGCATGTATTTCATTCGCTCCCACTTTTATAATAAAGTTACTTTTGCTCGAAACGTGCGACCATACTTAAAAAACCAACTTCAAACTAAAAATTGAAAACAAACAAAAAAACTCTTATTTTGTAAACTTTATCTGAAATCGCACACTCGACAAATTGTTGCACACAGACGAACAGCACGCCACTTTCACGAAATGGCACAATTGGTTGAACTGTATAAGATCCATTCTAAACCTTTAATATGAGTCGTGTTCTGAGAAAACTGGGCATAATGCACAGGCCAATCAGGGACGACACTTTCCGCTTTTATGACATTTTTCGTGCGGACTGCACAGGCTAATCTGGGTTGACACACATGCATTAAGCCCAGTATTCTCAGAACAAGGCTCATGTGTATGTATGACCTTGAGTTCAACGCCAGGGACACGGGTTTTACGCAGCACAAGCCGTCTCCGCCAAACGAATACGAGTAGATTGTTTACATCCACTTTGAGAGCAAAAAAAGGTTTGCCATTTGTTGCTTACGTTTCTACAAAAGCCTATTAGTATACAAAAGCCTATAAGTACAACTTAAAATTTAAAAAAAAAGGTCCGAAGTCGTAATAACGCGAAAAAAAAGCATTACTACTCAAATAAACACGTAATAACGCAAACAAACGCATAATTACGCTAATAAAGGCGTTATAACGCTAAAAAAGGCATGATAACGTAAATTTAAAGGCGAACACACGCATAAAAAATGCGTAATAACGCTAAAAATGGCATTCTTAAGCTAAAAAGGCGTAATAATGCCAAACTTAACGGCGTAAAAACACTAAAAAAGGTGTTATAACGCCAAACTAAAAGGCGTACAAACGCTAAAAAAGGTGTTATAACGCCAAACTAAAAGGCGTACAAACGGTAAAAAAATGCGTAATAACGCCTTTTGCACTATATAAAGTGATGACTTCTTTGAAGACATAAATTCGATCCAAAACATTATGAATACAGTTTAGTTTATTGGATTTGAAAAGACAATTTCAGTCTTTCTGGAAATGGTCCTTGAAAGCAAGAATAGGCAACCGACATTTGTATGGAATTCTGTTAGTGCATTCGCCTATGAATGGGTTGATTTTATTCGTATTACTCGAGAGTAAGACGATGTTGTTAGGTAACGATCCACAGAGGAAGGCGACAGTAAATGAAGTCAACTGATCATATGTACACGTTTGAAGCAATATTTTACCCATTACTGAGATATTCAAGTTTAAAAAGTGCTGCGTTAGAAAAGTCTCCAAGTGTACGTTGAGGACAATTTATTTGTTTAGGATTAAACCGTCTATAACGATATATGAAACTAAATTTTGTGACGGGAAAAAAACTCTTTATTTTCTATGACACATCTTTCTTTTTTTTGCCCACTGTTAATTAATTCAAATGTTTGAAATATTATGATACCTTTTTGCAATGTATTAATATGTCATATTATAGCTATGTTCTTGGATGAGTGATTTAGAAATACAAATGTGTTTCTTTAATTGGGCGTAGCTGTTTAACATCGTATTTGACGTCGATGACTTGCGATAGTTAATGCAGCAGGAGCATTGAACACTAATCAAATCAGGAAAATATTTGCACAAAACACATGGTGATTAATGGTTAATATTCACATCTTTTTAAACATAAACATATGGGCTTTCATAAAAATAAAGATGGCCGAAAAAGGCACAAGACAGGTTTTTTTTATGTAATTTCGGACAGGTTGTCATTTTTTAAATGAAATCTGCGTTTTAGGCAGTAAAATATGCAAGTCCATCTTCTTATGTGCTTTTGTTTTCCATCTTTAGTTTTCCAACCGTTCATCTTATTAAACAAACATATATCTGAGATACAATTGTATCGGTCACAATCAAACACACAAAAAGGGAAATGATTTTTTTAAATATATTTGTGGTAGGGAATGTTCCTTCTGTTAGTTTAAGGCCATACATAATTAAACTGAAACTCGTTGTTTGCTTAATTTATCCTACCATGCAACTGATTCAACAATTATTTATTCTCATACAATTGTTACGTTTCAGTCATAAAAACTCTAAAGACCTAAACTCGCTTACTTGGGGTTTGAAAATAGTAATTTTATTGTTTCATTCTAGCCTTTTGGATTTGCTTGGGGAATGTGCAAGTCAAGATTCGTATGTGATTCACTTTTCTAACTATTCATCTTGAAAGCAATGTTTCTTGCATACGAGATTTAAAATGTTTGTTTTTTTTTTGTATTAAAATATGGCTGTTATCTATGCAAATTCGTATTCGTATTTCTAAATGTTCAAACTTTTAGCTTATTCAACACATATTACTCGGGGCTTCAATGAAAGTGGTTATAATCGGCTCAAAAAAGGACCAAGACAGTGCCTTCCATGTTTTGCGGCAAATAATTTTCATTGTTTTATGACAACTTGGCCGTACAATATTGCAAATGTAACCTCCTTAGGTGCAATATAACAGTTCATGTTTTTCAACAAATGATGATCTATCTTCCTGTAATTATTCAAAATCAGACATAAAACGACTAAAAGGCCAAATTGTGTGTGCTCCCGGTAGGGGGCATATAGCAGTCGCAGTGTCGGTCCGTCCGGCATTCCGTTTCCGGAGTATTCTCCTAAACGCTTTCATATATTTACCTGATTTTTTTTGTGTGAGTCATGACTTGCAGATCCAGTTCGAATTTTGTTTGGCCCTTTGATTTTTGGCGATATTACGGGCCTATTTTCTATATTTTCATGATTTTTTCCTTAACGCTTGCAGATATTGACATGAACTTTAGTGAGTCTTACTACATCACCTACAGGTCAATTTTGGCTCTGGTTCACTGATTTTTGACAATGTAACGGGCCTTGGACTTGGGAGTTTTTTTTTAAATAACATTTTCCCGGTATTGTTTGTAGAACACTTGCAGATACTAACTTTTTTGGCTGTCTGAGTCTACTGACATGACGTACAATTCGAGGTTCGTCCGATCCACTGATTTTTTGAAGTTACGGGCTATGGAATGTTTGCTTTGTTTCTTTCAACATTGGCAATACATATAACAATTAATAACATTTTAATTGCTGTGTAGAAAACGCTTCGAAAAAGGCAGCATATAGAAGTCGCTATGACTGTGCGTCCGTGCGAAACTTACTGTCTAGAAGTGCTATAACTGTGTCATTAATTGATGAATTTTGAAATAACTTGGTGCAAATATAAAACATGTCTATCTACCTCAAGAGTCAAGGTTACGTAAAAGACGTAAAATGTCAAATTCACCATGCAAAAGTCCTGTCTTTGCTGTTTCTTAGCCATATATTGATTAATTTTGTGAGATTGTTGCACAATTTTAAACCATCAAATGACGACGTGCAACATGTAAAAACCGTCTCCTTCCTTAAAGATCAAGGTAAATCTTTAAGGTCAAAGGTCAAATTTGACGAAACAGCGGCCTGTTTTTGACATATGTGAAGTTTTGAGGCTTGCTGGTGCATCTGTGCCCTATGAACACATTAATCCTTTTATAAATTTGGGGCTTAATGTAGTATTTCTCTAATACAAGTCCGGCGTTGTCTGTGTAAAACATGCAACTCCAGATCGGTATGCGCTTACGTTTTGCAAGGTCATCTTATTCATTAAATAAAGTTTATTTTAATGTTATCATTTACAATTAGCCATGAAAAGGCTAAGGGCAAAGTTGTGTGCAAACTTTAGGGGAAAATGCTTATTAAAATCTGTTTAACCCTTACAAATGCAATCAAACCTCCTTAGTTGCTAAATATTTCCAACTGATCATTTTATGTGACAAGTGGAGATATTTTCTAATGTTATTATTCAGATTTACACATAACAAGACTAAAGTCAAAGAATATTCCATATTTTGCGGAAGAAAGTAGATAAAGTTAGGATTTTTTGCCGTAAAATATATAAGTTAACATTCGATTGTGCTTACGTTTTCCACCTGTTCATCTTATTCCATTTTTGTACACTGTAATTTTTAATAATCAGACATGGACAGGCTAAAGTAAGACCATGTTCTGGCATTTTTATATAGGTCATTTAATTCTGGCTTGTTGTCTGTAAAAATGCAAGTAATGTTTTTTATGGTCTAAATTTATTAAACACTTACAGCTTGGTTTAAATGAAATTGTTCTCTAGCAGGTATCAACTGGATCTCTAAAAAAAATCTTGACTTCTTTCGTTTATACAAGAATTCTCTGTTCACAGATATTCGCCGTTAATTGCAATAATAAGAGTTCAAAATTACCATCAATATAATTGCATGTAGTTTAATTTAAAACTGAATAATGCTCACTTGTATCTCTCTTTTATTTGTCGTAAATCAATGATTTACTTTTTTTCAAAGTTTATTATAAAGCTTTTACGAGTTATTGCAGTAAATCTCGCGACATTTCCAGATTTTTCAAAGTCGTAACGCATACTTAAAGGTCATTTCTCCCAAATTCTAGTGTTCACACTGTTCAGCAAATCTATGGCCTACTACACACAAAACAAACGAACGGAACCTCCAGCAGCAGTGCATCCAAGGCGCTCAACATATGGCACTTAAACCATACCGATTTAGCTTCATATATTGAAAAAAAGTCAAATATTAAAAGAGCCGAACTGGTCCATGACGAGGTATCAAATCTCTGTTATCCATACCGGTAATTATATATCAATTTTAACTTAAACGTCAGACATTCTTCGTCGTCAAATCAAATAGTATGTGTGTGTTATCTTATACATTGTAGTTTATATGTACATGTAATAATAATCCTTAAAATTGTCACCCGTTTTTCCCCTAAAAACGCGTAATAATATCTATAATAACCAAAATATTACATAATCTGATTAATTAAAGTTTGCTGATATTCGAGTTTAAACCATTCTTCATTGAATTAATAACGAAGGTTAAGAGTTTTAAGTCTCAAATTTTAATGGAAAAATTTGTATGAATAAATTTTCAGAAATGCGTAGTCGCCCCAATACCCTCTGACCAATAATCGACAATCGCCCCTTATAACCACCGCCTCACGCTTACTTGCTCTGGAGCCTTGACAGCTATGATTTGATTGGTTTAAATTGCATACCAATCATGCGACTCGTATATGTAAGATTTGAAAACAGGACACTGTTACTAATATAAAAATATTGATGATTCATTTAATTTGTATATTTGTCTTTAACGTAATCAGATTCATCAATCCGATTGAATTACACGATTAAGAACGCGTATCCTGGTTACGGATATCTTTCCCTCCTCTTCACAAAAAATACCAAAAAGTATACATTTCCAGAGGTTAACTGAATCTTTATGTTTTTTAATCACAACAAAATCATGTGTTACTTCTTCAATAAACTTTATTAGATCGACTAACAGTATTGAATGGCATTTATATAAGAACATTATTTTGTACAAAATTATATTTAAAAAACTAGAATTTTATGAAGTTTTGCGTTAACATATTTGTACTTAAAGTGAAAATTAATGCAATTACGGTGACATAGTCGATTCTAAAGTTCATTTCACAAACGCAATGTTATCATTACGTTTCGAACACGATAAAGCCGGAGAACACTGTGTGACAGTTTCCGTGGATACGGTATCCCGTCGTGGCCGTTCGGATCCACACCTTCGACCCTTTATTTAATTGAAGAAGCCACAATTCAGCAGTACTTCTGTATTCGTGTGTAACAGAAGCGTCTGCGACCATGTCATCAATGCGTCTGCCGTCAACTACGATCTCCAAGGTTGCATATATATTTGGCTCAGTCATTACCGTAACGTGGAACGCGTAAACACCGTTGATGGGTGCTGTAAACTCTCCGTCGTTTGGATTATAAGAATTGCCGACGTTGGTGATAACACGTTCGAATACAACTGTTTGATGCGCACCTAAATTTTCTTGCGTAGCGGTCTGTTGACAAGCTGTAAAAGCGGCCATACCCAATTCTGGAAAATAATAAATAATGTTAATATGTTTCTGTATTTATGTAGTATATTTATGTGGATTTATTTTATGGCTTACACGCAAGACACAGAACAGTGTTCTAAACATCGCGAGCACACGATACTAAGGATCGAAATTGCGATTCGAAGTTGCGAGATATTTATGCAAAATCACGAAAATAATATCGCATCTCGCACTTAAATCTCGTGCACTCGCACCGTGTCCAAAGGTCGAAAGTGCGGAAAAACGATGCGACATAACGAAATGAATCTCGTGATCCTTCATCGTTATATGAGTTATGTTCTGAGAAAACTGGGCATAATGCATGTGCGTAAAGTGTCGTCCCAGATTAGCCTGTGTATTCCGCACAGGCTAATCAGGGACGACACTTTCCACTTTTATGGTATTTTTCGTTTAAACGAAGTCTCTTCTACACGAAAATCCAGTTAAGGCGGAAAGTGTCGTCCCTGATTAACCTGTGCGGACTGCATAGGCTAATCTGGGACGACACTTTACGCACATGCATTATGCCCAGTTTTCTCAGAACACGACTCATATCAAAACATCATATTCTCGTAATCTCAGGTCATGTTTTTGCAGCCTCCATTATTAATGCGAGACTTGGAGAATATGATGCAAGATCGCAACTAAGATTGCGAGATGATTTATGTAGCGAGCAATGATCGTGTTTGAGCGATTTCGCTTAGAGATTGTGAAATCGCAAAATTTATGTTGAACTATCGCATTGTTATCTTTTATCTGAAATTAATGTCAATGCAATATGTAAAGTAAAACAAGAGTAATGGGTTAAGTAGGCAATTAGACAAGAGTTAAATACCTGTTTGACGGATTGATTTTTTGAAAGCCGCCGGAAACGGTACCATCTCATGGCCATTCTGTGTTTGTCGCATAATTTGTGTCATGGCCTTTTTCATCTTGTTGAGGTCATGTTTTCTGGACTTTTGCAAATTGTGTATAATGTTTTTGTCTTGTTTTCGTTCCTTTTCAAGCTGTACAATTTTGGCATCAAGCTCCGCAAGTTTCCTTATGACGTCCACATCAGACGATTGAACGGTTTCTGTTAATAGAACTATTAATGAAAATACGATCTTTATCCTCATTTTAAGAAATTGCTCTCGTCAGAACAGTGTCTTACTGTCTTACTAATATCTGACGCGGACACATAGTCACACACGCTTATACCGATATACTTGCTAGGTGATGCCGGGTTATCACTGACAGACCAGATGACATTTAAAGTTGGTATTCACTAATAAAATAGAGGATATTTGTTGGATTTGGTGGAATATGGTTTTTAATTCACGAGTGATTCACAAAGAAAATATTTTCTCCATGAACACGAGTGAATTAAAATCGATATTCCACGAAATCCACCAAATTTTCTTTTTTATGCTTTCAAATGATTATTTTTGTATTTTTGCCATTCCGGACAATATAATTCCCCCCTCCCCCATATATTTTAAAAGATAGCGCATCCGTATATTTTTATAAACATCAATGCAGAGTAGTCTCCTATGGTAAAATTGCCTTTAATTGGGGGTCACAATGGGGAAACCAAACATATCTAAAAAAAGTTCCGGTAAAACAATGAAAATTATCGATAATTTTCACTGTTATTTTTCATTGTTTAAAACAGTGAAATATCAGTTTTAATTCACTGATATTACTCTATAAACCATCGGAAAGCATACAATAAAAAGATGTTGAAACTCGAGACGTTCAATCTGCAACACTGCGCGCTCAGTATGCTAAACTTAATAAACATTCATGTGCATTTTATAGGAGATCAGGACCAACTTTCAATTAACAATTTAATCATTAGCAAGAAGTGAGTTGCACTCTACCAAGACATTCTTCTTCAGCAATAATTGGTAAAAATATATGAGTATGAAGCGCATCCACCTTTAACTTATTTTTCAGGACATTTTATTTATCTGCCCTTCAGCTAGCATTCCCATTAGGACTAAGACACTTATATCCTCGTTTAAAATGAACGCTTCAGTCTACGTTAACCAGTATTTAAAATACCAGATGCCATTATATTCGTTTTAGAAACAAAACGTGAAGCTTGAACACATAGACGACCCATTAAAAATTGAGTTCAAGAACCATGGCATAAGCGTTCGTGAAAATATTTCAGACTTGTATAACACAATTTTGTTTAGTTACCGTAAGAATTCATGCTCTGAAAACGACCTGTGATGCGTGTACGACTTGTTTTGCTCAGTATACATGTACTGTTACTGTAATTTTCATGATAGGTTTACATGTGATAAAAATGTGCAAAGCAATGTATGGAGTGAATTTATGCTGTTAAATAATGTTGTTACTTTGACAAACAATTGTGTGACATTACAATTTTTAACAAACAACGCATATTTGTTTTTATAAATCTTGTTTAAACGCTCATAGACATGCATATATTGCAAAATCGTTAAGTGCAGATCTTAACCAACGCTGCTTTTGTGTCATTTGTAATACGCCTCAAACCGTTGGCCATATGTACGTTCACATTAATTGATTACAAAATGTGCATAGTTTGCTGTTATTTGTCTATTTTAGCTCATGTGATCACGAAGAGCTGTTCACGTTTTAGCGGTCTTTTAACGTTTATGTTGTTCATAACTCAGATATTCTGATTTATATTTTAGGTAATGTTATATATTTACATTATATTTGTTTAGATTTTTGTATTAAAGCACCGTACTCGCACTGCGAGATAGAATACATGTCAAATCCCCGTTCACACTGGATTTAATAAGATTTGTTTCAAGCAGAGTTTTATGTTCATTAAAACGCTTGTGCAATTGTTTATAACCGTTCCCCACGGGTCCATAAGACCAATATCTATGTCATGCTTGAATCTGGTTTATGTGCTTACAAAAACACTAGGTCACTAGGTAAAATTTAATAAACAATAGTAATTTCTACAGAGGTAACATTTATATTAAATCTTGATGAAACTTTGTCAGAAATTTTATTCAATTCAATAATGTAAAGTTGTAATCCGGTCCCCATATATCCTAAAACTAGCTCATCATTTCGAATTAATGAAAAACGTTGTTGCCACTCTAGAAGCCAGATTACTCAGTGTTGATGAAACTTGGTCAGAATAATAATATTGACAATGTCTGGGTCTGTGCCACGTGTGTCCATAAACGTGGTCTCGAGGCCAAGTGTTAAAAACACTGGTTACCACTATGGAAGCCATAGTTATTATTCAATATTGCAGAACCTTAGTCAGAATGTTTATCTTGGCAACACCAATATCATGGCTGAATTCGGGTCAAGTGGGGTCAATTAATAAATCATCAGGTCAATTTTTACCGTTTGGTGCACTTAGGATTCATCAAGGCCCTTTTGTCTGTTGAAATCATTTTGGTGCGAATGTTTTTACATGGATAAGCCAGAGATCAGTGGTTGTCATTGATCACTTTCGAACAAGAAAAACCGACAAAACTGTGTGTTGCAACCGCCATGATTTTTATCCCGCACCTCAATGCCCGCACTTCATTGAGTCGCAAAAGCCAAAATTCAGCTTCGTAATTTGTATGAGAGGGGCCCACGTACATGTTTTTAATAGGCTGCCGTCGACAACGGTCATTAAGTATGCATTTCCATCTGCCTTATACTGAAATGTTAGTTATGTTTTGTTAAATTAGGTCTTCCTAACACAGAACGCATTTGGTCTGTATGGTGAATTAGGTCTCCCATACACCGAAATAATTTAGTCTCATAATGGAAAATGTGTTCATAACACTAAAAGCATTAGGTCTTTTGATAGATAAGGTCTTCCTGAAACAAACTAATAATGTATTTTGATGGCGAAGATCTTCCATCTACTTAAATATTATGTCTTTTGATGTTAAACAACTTCCTCATCTGGGAGTATTGCTTTAGTCATTTAAAGTAAAGAATAGCATTACCTGTTTAAAATGCAAAGGGATTGAAGACAAATGACATACGACCTCTGCTGTTATGCATTATGCAAACATATATCATGAAAACTGAACAATTGATTTAATCGAGAAGTTTATTATGTTATTACGCTGTGAGCATCATATATTACTTTAAGAAACACCTTCTTGCCTAAAGTTCGCCGAGTCAACAGTTTAACTTGAGATAATATCATATTAAATTCTTCAAATGCCATTCTGGAAACATTTTGACAATTTAAGTAATATCGGAATGAATAAAATAGTTTTGATGCGACGTGTTATTGTTTCTGAGCTAGCATCAAAATGGTTTAATAGCATATTACTTGATAACAATTTATCTATGACCATAATAAACGTAAGTGTTTACATGATTTTAGTCGGATTCACAAAGGAAATCCAACAGATCCGCTTGTTATCGCTTAACTCGAAACACTTCAAATAGGACAAATCCGGAGAGCATTATGTGGAAGTCGCAAGGCACGCAAGGTTCTAAACATTTTTGTACCCACTGAATAATTAATCTCTATCAACATATAAAATATTAAGAATTAGATTTTTTGATTTAGGTCGAAATTGTTTTTTATTTATGTTATATTTCTGTATTTGCTCAGCTTGAATACACTTCTTAATGACACGGTATGTATAATATTATTTAAAGACGTTTCTTGTTTTTAATAAACACACAATAATTATCCCCACGCTATGTGAAAAGCGTGGGGATATTGTGTTTATATCCGCCGTCCGTCCGTCTGTCCGTCTGTTCGTCCTGGCCCCTATCTCCTCCTACACTATAAGCACTAGAACCTTGAAACTTATACACATGGTAGCTATGAGCATATGTGCGACCCTGCACTATTCGGAATTTTGATCTGACCCCTGGGTAAAAAGTTATGGGGGTTTGGGTGTTGCTGGGTCAGAGATTTTCACTTATTTTTATGCCCCCGGTATGTTGCATTGGCCATAACTTTTGCAATATTGAAGATAGCAACTTTGTATTTGGCATGCATGTGTATCTCATGGAGCTGCACATTTTGAGTGGCTAAAGGTTAATTTCAAGGTCATCCTTCAAGGTCAAAGGTCAAAAAACAAATCCAAGGGAAGTAATAAGCTGTAAAGGGAGGTACGTAAATAACCTGCCAAATGATATAAAAAATATAAATAAATCAAAGCGGTGCATAGAGTTACACAGTAGTGGCGCAGAGATGTATTTAGTATTCAATTGTTTGTGTTAACTCATCTGTGAAATGGTTTAGCTCATCCATCTAATGTTTATACAAGGGATTATAAAATATTGGCACAAAGGGACACCTGTATATGAGAGAAGAGATAGAATGCAGTCAAGCATAAAAAGCATGAGAAACTCATGGAATAGAGCCTCAATAATCTATAACAGGGCTTAAACTTTCACTTTGTTCAATTACAATTTTAGACTCATTACTGAAAATCTGTCAAAATGTTAAAGTGGGAAAAATGTGAGAAACAATTTAAAGCAAGATGGACTTTGAACAGGCACATCAAAGACAGACATGAAATTCAACATATTCGTTGTTGTGTACAAGATTGCGATAGAAAATTTCTGAGACGCTACTATTTAGTCAACCATTTAACCTCAAAACATAACTTTTCCAAAACAGAAGCAAGAAGATTGGCTATAAGAGAGCATGTTCACCCATCTCATAAGTCATTCCAATTAGGATGACATGTACATAATTGACTACAGTGAAGTTATTTAACTATTAGATTTGTTAGGAGAGCAGGATGAGGAGGATAAATTAGGGTATAGATTTGCACTCATTTTTAGGTTATTTTACATTAACTTCTTCATTTCTACACCGAATTACTTCAAATTTATACTGAACATCTCTTATGACAATACGGTCAATCTCAACTATGCATGGCCCCATTACCAACCATGGGGCGCCCCTGAGTCAAACATGCGGCGTGGGGATACGCGTCGGCCTCTTCCGCGCCATTTCTAGTTGTTTTTATTACCGTTCAACAAGAATTGCCAAGTCCATTTCGCCAGTACATCCTTGTTCAATCGATTGATTGAAAAATAAACAGCACAAAAGTAACAAGCAAACTAGCTTGATGTTCATTTGAGATTTTATATTTTACTATTTACGACTGGGTTTTTTTTCAAAAAAGAAAGAAATAGTTTGGCTGATAGTATATGAGGCGTTCGTTTAAATTGTGTAAGCCTATGGGAATTCCAAATAATTTCATATGTCATTGGGATCCCAACTCCAATGTATTAATGAGACCTGTGCAAGGTTTGGTAATTGACACAATTGAAAAAAAGTTGTTACAGATTTGCAAATTTTCGTTGAAGTTATTTGCGAGGAAACAATAATACTGAACATTTACCATACTCTAAAATATCAATAATATGAATCTTTTGACGATATAAAAAGCTAAAAATTATAAAGCATTACAAACGATTAAATAATTTGTTGAGATCTGTTGTTATCGTTTTATTTTGTAAGACTACATTGATTGCGTATATAATGTATACAATTCCATAAAATGTGTAACAGCACGGATGATTGAGTGGTTTAAGCGAGAGACTTATACTCAAATGGTCAGTGGTTCGAACTTAGGTTTGGACAATTTTGTTTTCTTTTTTGTTTTCTTGTTTCATGCTGAGGCTTTTTAATTCCGATGTTTACATTTATCAATTGAAAGCTTTTAATGACTTGCTCCAAAACATTCCAAAATGTCTGAACAAGTCCCTTTTGTAGCCACTGTTAATCTAGTTTTAACAGAAAGTTATATTGTATAATAAGTATATAAACATTGACCTGTTATTACATTGGTTAATCGTTTATATATTATACTATGCCTTGCTTCCTCACGTTATGCTTCTCTAAATAAATTCTAACTTATACTAAAGCCGAGTTGCAAACTGCCAACGTTAACATCATAATTGGCTCGTAAATGCGTTTAATCATACATGAGCATTTAGCAAATGGAACTGTATTTATGACTTGAATTTAAATGTCGATCGTTTGATGTTGTTCTTATTGATCTTAGTATATTCATATTTTTTTCGGGCGGATTTAACACCTCATGCGCAGTGCGTTATTTTTCTAGGAAAATACTGTAGAGCGAACTCTAAGTTTAAAGAAGTTGGTGAAAAACTTTCTAAATGAAATAAATCGTTTTAATTTAAAATATTAGAGACTTTGATTGGCTGGACAAACGGGGCAAGCACTTAGAAATTGTAGGTGGTCTCAAACCAATAAACTGTACAATACCGTTGTTTGATCTGGAGTAAGAACAATAGCATATACATTAATATCAATCCATAACCAAAAAGATTAAGAATGAACGTTTTCGGTATAGCTGCCAAATTTCACTGTAAACCTAGATTTTTTGCAATAATTTACGGTATGCAGCAAGAATTTTGAACGTAAATCTATTTAGGGACATTTCTAAATTAAGACTTTGCAAACTTACTGCAATCGTTTAACCTATACCATTAATGGTGGGAAACTTTTTGAGGATTAACATTTAAACAGTTGTTTTAATTAAAGATCCATAAACATAAACAAAAACATAAACACGTTCGACTTTCCAATCTATATTGGTTCATACCAACATCGCATTTTCTGTTAAATTGCCACACTGCTATTTCCCAGAAAACCCCTTGTCAGCAGTGTTAGAACTTTTATAGTGTGTTGATATTTTATAAATCAGAAAATGCTGTCAAAATTGGCATTGGTATCTTCAAACTATTGTTTCATATTAACATTAATTAAAAATAACAAAGTGTTTTATGTGACGACATTTTGTTGTAGTTTTTGCGAAAGAAAATATGTAACTTATTATAAGAATAATATAAACTCGAAATATTTAAGACATTGCTGTGCAAGCAATAGACTGGTACGCGTCCATTGTGCAAACAATGCCTCTCACAAATATGGTGGACAAACAGTGACAGGACAACGGTAAATATAAGCCTTTTGGTTTTAGGCTCATAATCATTACGTACATTATTTTTTGTATTGTCTTCTCTGTGTTAACAACGATCTAGATGAATAGATAACAAATAATGTGGTCCATTTAACAAATAATTATTAATGTGTTAACGTATTATTATTGTTCAATTTGGAAAACCAGGAAAAAGGGATAGCTGTCTATTCAAGTTGAATTTTGTTTTAAACTAAATAAATACAACAAAATACGAATTATGCAATCCTTAATTATTTGTATACTTGTATTCTGGTCGTAATTATTTCTGCTGATCATACTCGAGGTGTCCTTATGTACATCTCCCCAATCCCAACTTCTTTAAATTGTATATTTATGCTACACAGAAAAAGCATGCGTTGAGATAAGGGAGAATAATCTCGCGAGGCGACTCCGGCTTATTTGAATGACTAGTCCCTCCAATATTTTCCTGTTGAAGGCAAAGTAGATTTTCCTATAAAATATATTAGAATATAAAGCCGTCAGATATACTATTGTGTTATTCATTTTATATTACGATAAGTTATTATGATAGATAATGACGCTTATTGCAATAAAAACAAAAATAGTTAATTGGTAGAAATCAGTTTGATAACCTCGTGAATGCAGAAACGCTTCATGCGATTGTCATATGTACTTAAGTGCATTCATATTTATAGTAGACGCATCAACAGTTCACGCATACGAAAATAACTATACCAAAATGCTTCCAAAGTTCAATGTTGAATTACTGATTTCAATGAGTTTTAGGTATGTATCTGGAGTTTAATATTATTCAAGATGTTCATAAGAAACAATTCTAGCGAAGATTGATTTTGTAAAGATACGTGTGGATTATGCTGTTGATTTACGAACATCTGAGCTTACAAACAGACATTAAAAATGTTTAATCAACATGAATGCTTGCATGCGCACCACTTAAATATGTCAGTTTTCTAGTGGGAAGTTTGAAAGCGGCCATAGATAAAATAAGGTATTTAAACATTTTAAAGCATTTTGAGAATCAGAGCATTGTAAAAGTTGTTGGCTTAATGTTTGCTCAAAAGAATTTACAAGTAGAACGTATCCGAAGTCTTGGCCTCTTAGCTACAGACTAGGGTCACGTGCATGATACGTCATCAATAATGGTTACCAATTTAATCCAGTTAATTCAAGATCAATACATAAATAGCAGAGATTTAAGATTATCCCAGTTGTGACATTGATATTCCGCGAAACAAATCGTTTAGATTATCATATTTAATTTGCTTCCTATGAAGCATTACGTTAAATAAGCTAAAATTTCAAAAAGTGTATAATAATATATAGATTTTTTATTCTAGTATGTTAAGAGAGGCGTGTTATAGGAGAAACAAATACCTTTCATGAGTCAGAACATCCAGGCTCAACAAGCTATAGTTGTTCGCTGTGCGCATGTTAGCTTTTTTAAATAACGAAGCACGCACATACCCAAAAGGAATACAATCACGTAGATGGTGAGCAACACGGTGACCTCAAAAATCCCTCCTTTTAGGCCCTAATCTGTCTTCAAGAAGTTCGCTTTCAGTGACTTTGCGTTCCGTAAAATTGTATGTTGCTCCCACTATCAGCATGCTTGCATTTTCATTATGTTCGATTATGTATAGTTGTATTACACGTCGATGTTTTTTGAGATACTACACGTCAACTATTAACACAACGCTGAACACTGTTTCACTTGAACATTAACTAGTTAAATGTATTTATTTGATATCATATGCCTGCGATACCCATATAAACATGGAACCGATTATTTCATAAAGTACCCAGCTAGCACAAAAACGTTCTTAGAACGTTATCCTAACGTTAGCCCAACCGTTCCAGAAACGTTGCACTGCAACGTTCTCCTAACGTTAAAATGTATGGTTCGCTTAACGTTCCCGAAACGTCGCGAAATAACGTTATCATTTAACCTAAAACGAACCTAAATCTTATTGTCATCTTGAGGTTGAAAACCAACACATCTTTATTCTTCACAATTTTATTGCATGAATGTAATTAAAACAAATATATATCATCGCATTGTTGTTCTTTTTGTCTTGAATCCGGATCTGTTCGGGTGTCTTCTCAGTTGTCCTTGAAGTACAAAAATATCAGAATGACCAACTGTTCTTTGTTTAAATAAAACGGAGAAAAAAATGACAAGACATACATGTACCGCATGAATAACACACACATATATGTGTCATCTTGAACATACACAGAAATGAAACCGAATTTGCATACATGTTAAAATAATCAAGCATTACAACATCTTTAAATTTAATAATGTATTTTATGACTGTATCAATTCATAACTAAATTTGAAATTAACCTACAAGATCAATATTTTAATCATGTCATGACCAACAAACACTTTTCATGAACAACTGTTTACATAATTATATATTTCAATTTTAGAATTTAATAAAATTATATCTAATAATTGAGGTTAAGATAAATTTTTGAATTTTATTCCTTTTTCAATAAACGGTGAATTCGGATTATCGTTGTTCGAAATAACGGTGTTGAAGTGTACATTATTACATGTGTTTTCAAGAATGTTGCCAACAGCAAATTGCTAACCAAAAATGACCAAGTGAACGTAAGTATATTTAAATGTGGTACGAAGTCTCCATGGTACGAGTTTCCCCATCATTCCGAATGTGAATTTAAAGCAAGTGCATAATGATATCAATTTTAATATTACAAATTGAAATAACAATAAAAACCTACCTCGCAACCTGTTGATTATCGTCGATTGTAGGTTCAAATTTCTCTTATTAATGAACAAAAAGTTTAACATTCAACAACAGCAAAGTTTGAAAATCCAATTAGCCAGCAGGTCAGTGAACAAAGGAATCGAGTGTCGCGCACGCGGGAGATCTGCTGCGTAACAGTTCAGGCTTTAAATTGAATGCATGAGTGATACGCCGTGCCACTCCGTTAGTATATACATACATGCCTCCGCAGTTTACTCAGTCTAATGCTAGCGCTCACCACATACACGCGCACTATCAAGTTTCCTAATAATATATTTATTATGGATGCATAATAAACTTATAAACAATACATGTAGTTTATTAAGTACACCATAAACATGCTGGTTCAGATAACAAGAGAATCGCGCTTGCAAACATTCGAAGATACACAAACGGGTTAAATGCAAATCTACTTATAAACGTATTTTGTAAAAAAAAACACACACAACAAAAAAACGTCAAATTCTTTATGAAAACATGTAACAATTTAATGTACATGTTTATATTGTGTGATTTTTAAACGTTCTTATAACGTTTTGCGAACGTTTGGAATGTAACTTTGAAATTTGGTTTCCCAATAACGTTCCGACAAAAACGTTGTAAGAACGTTACAGGAACGTTACACTTTTAAAGACCACCAATACATCCTAGAATCGTAACAATATACTGTTCAAATGTGATTTTCATAATATATATTTCATATAACTAAAATGAGTTACGAATACTGATAGTTTGATTTTTGTTACAACGTTCTGAAAACGTTCTGGGAACGTTCTGTGTGATCATAACCTAAATAGAACTTAAGCGTAACGTTATTTGAACGTTACGTGCTAGCTGGGTAGTTCATAGTTTGTGTAACAGTATCTATGTGTGATAGAAGATTGTTTTAAAACTAAAAATCAAACACGAATTGTATACAATATAATACTCCTTAGTGTCATTCCACACCATACAATAAGCGCCGGGGTCCACATATGACCCAAAGCAATCATGTCCAATCTCCAAGTATCAACGCCCATCCAATTAAATGTTTTTAACGTCTCCGAGAGTTACACTCCGGAGGATATTGAACATGTAATAATCATCTATGTGTATTATTTTTCTTGTGAAAACACTTAAGTTGAATTATTATACGAATTCATCAACATGTCGAATTCAATTCACAATATATTACTTCCTGATGTCTTAATATGATGCATCTACACTAATGTGGGCAAATTTGTTATATCATACTGCAATATTATTTACTATGGCACATACACCCGCTTAACTACGTATGGATGAGCAAATTGGCATACAATGTTTAAGTCAAGCAAGGGTGTGAAGTATAATTATCTTCAGTTTCAACAGTAATTGGTGATTTTACATCAGTCATGTGTAGTCATAAAGAAAGTATAATAAAGTCTTGAAAGGCAGTCTTGCATAAGCTTAACAAGACGAACTATCCATTTACTGAATTCAATCTTCATTCATTTAATCCATTCTAAACCAATAAGTATTGGTCATTTTGGAATCACGAAGAATGAAATCAGTTATCACAATGTTATAGTGGCGTATTCTAACGCATTTCCGTATACTATACTTAACAACAGGCGAATATATTTTTCACTCTATTTATCCCAACAGTCATCAGACTTTCATTTTAACAAATAAAAGTATCTTATAATATTCATAGACCTGTTATTTGTTCGCACTTAAACCCCTTCCTTAAAAAAATGTTTGCTTTTAAAAACACAAGTAAGTTGAGGTTAATACATCTGCTGAGAACATAATTATGTTTGTTTTATTTAAATACTTTGTTCAGTCATGACGGGATCAACATGTGTGATTTGCTGATATTATTTTTCTATGATTACGAGTGAAATAACAAAGATCTTACACTGACATGAACAAATTTTCTGTTTATTTTATGCCCCTTTTTCAAGAAAATAATAAACAGCTGTTTCCCTTTCGCTGAAAAGTTACCCTTTCTCCCGTGGCGTGCCTCAATAGATTTCAGTACACAAAATGACGTCATTATACCAGCGACATTCTCCGGTTAAACTATTTTACAATGTAAATAAACGGTAAAAAAATCATAAAAGAAAAAGAAAATTTGTTGGATTCGCTGGAATATCGTTTTTAATTTACTCGTGATCATAAAAATATATATAAATCTTTAAGTAAATCTGGATATGATAATCTAAAAATAGAAAAAGTAGTTCCTAAAATTTGTTATTTTCACCGGTGACAATAACAATTTGTTTATTTTCACTGATGTTATTTCAATGCAGAAATGTCGTATTTTATCATTTCGTATAAACGAAAATGTGTTTTTCGTGATTCTGAAACACGGAGAAATGTATTATTATTTTCAGAAAATAGTATTGTTGAAGTCTTACCAAACCAAAGGCACACAAACAGCTTTGTACTCTTCAGTGTTGTGTCAGCTTTGCTGCGGCCTATGTTGACGTCGACAGTCTATGATGTTATCTAGCAACTGTTGGCCATGACCCTAAATAACCAACATAGAACTGATAATTATACCAAAACTGTTCATTGCCATGTTGGCCTCGACATGCGTAGGAAGAGGTCTCGTTTCTGGAAAGAATAGTGACTACCAATGCGACCTTGCTGAATCAGTTTGATCTTGAAACGTCACCATTAACATCTTCACTCAAAAAGACCCGCGTTAGGCGAAGCTTTGAAAATACTATTTTAATTGTCATGGGATGATCTTTCAGCCTCCAGTTAAAGACGGACGGAAAATAAAATCCGATTGTTAAGCTACGGTGATTATTTAAGACAAGTAAATAACAAATAATTGGTATGTAATAAAATGTTGCTTATTGTTTAGCTATGCGTTAATATTATTTGTATGTGACGAACAATGCATTGTGCAACTCGTTAATCAATTTGGTCGTATAACACTCAGATGCTGACACTGCACCTCGTCGAAACGGCTGATGTCTGGCTATAAAGTACTGTTTCTGACTTGTTGGCAGTTTCATGAATGCAAATTTAAGGAAACAAGATTTCAGAATAACAAACCTTTGGAAAAAATGTTTTTACACATTAAAATTGATTTATTTGGCGCAATATATAGAGAATACTAGGTTAGCGTTGAATAGAGAGTTTATGTTGCGAGGCTTAGAACACCGGGAGCGTGAGCATTGGCTAGCGCTTTCGGTGTTTGAGCCAAGCAACATAAACTTCTCTCTATTCAACGCTAATCCTAATATTCTATTTATCCCATTTATTTATTTTCAACGTGACATTTAACATAAATAGATCTCATAACCTAACGCAAAATAGTCTTAAAAAATTTCACACAAAAACTGTAAAACGAGAACAAATATCACCATGTGTCTCTATTCAATTTTACGCGGCATGCAAATTGTAACACATAACGACCGCGAAAAGAAGACTTTACTTTAATATATAATTAATTCATTTTATTTTCAAAAGAAAAAAGATCAAAATCCAATATGGCGGCGATATCTCCTGACAAAATGATGTCGATGTCAAAATACATGTACATGTAGATTTACTCACAGAGTCGTTCTAAAAATAAATAAACAAAAAAACTATACTCGCCTAATTTTTTCATGGACGCTGCAGATTTTGATGGCGTCTAGATCTAGCCTTCACATCCTGTAGTTTGTGACCCAAACATAAGATAATCCGTAATAATTCTATTAAGCTTTGAAAAACTTGTTGCAAACGGGTTATTCTTACTGAATAGACTTTCTTTGATAAAATAACAAAGACAAAGTTTATTCATCAAAGAAAATACCCTTATGTTTACTTACATCCAAAAGCAAAACAATTCGAATAGACTACTGAACCAAAATGCACGCCCATCAGTATGTTCTACACACACAATCACGCAATAAATAACACGAATAAGCTAGATCTACATGTAGATATAAATCCTTCGTCTCACCGATTCCATCCGAAGTAAGTAATCCATAGAATATGCACTTTTTCATAATAACATCCAGGATACATTAACACGAAAAGATGCGCGTCTTCAATGTTTTATTCCCAGACATCGCATACTAGTTTCGTGTACACCAACAGATGACATCACGTATTATTGGAAAATGACGGAATAAGTATGTCATTTTATGACGCCGTCAATCAGCTGATTCATTATACGGATGGCGAAAAATTATGTCCCGTGACTAGATCTAACGGTTGAAGGTCGTAAAATTTTAAAGCTAAAGTTTTCTCGACTCTAGAGATTTCTTATGAAAAATCGTTCAGTGGAAAAATAAAAAGTAGTCCGTGCACGCGACAGGTTTAATAAGGTGGGATAGAGGCTAGTTTATTCCATGGGGTGTTATACCGTCAATGTCGCAGTGAAGATGGAATAAAATAGATGACGACGTAATTTATTAAATAAAACGCATTTCGAATCAGAAGAACACTATTTGTACGCAGACATTGAAAAGAGACAAACACATAATTTGCTCATCCGTGCAATAAATATATTCTCATAATGTTAAGTTCAAGTAAATAGATGCTATACTGGTTTCACAGCCTTTTATGCGTACCATTAACATGTTCTCAATGTGAATCTCGTGATACTTCTTTGACCCCATGTGCTGTTATTGATAAACCACGCATTATTTAAACACGATTTGCATCTTGTCGCGGTCTGTTTAATTAAGTATAACAATTGCCTATCAATCATTTCTTGTATAAAGAATTCTGAAATTTTAATTGATCGTGTTTAAAAGGGTTAAACTCTGGAATTAATTGTGTTTGTATACTGTTCTTTTTCGACGTATCTGTCAGGTTTAAACTTTTCTCGAATTTGTGTAATTGTCCATTGAGTTCATAACAAATTTTCCCGCCATTTAAATACGAATAAATTAATGGAATTATCATGTTTGAAAACAAAAACTGCACACACAAAAAGAAAAAAATTACATTTACAAAATTTTGACTCATTTACATGAACATGTAGTATAGCGAAAACAAAAGTCTCATGAACATTAAAGGAATGCAGACTTGCGAAGTAAACAGAGTTAAACATTTTAAAAATAAAAAAGCTAAGCGGATACAAGAGTTTGACATTCATATCTCGCAATCAAAACAGTTTGTGGGCGCCCATTTATATTTGGCGCATTGCCAGCAGGGCGTTTATACTTAAAGGCTATATGCTCATATTTCACTATAACTACCATAATTCAGTACGTGCACTTCTATATTTGATAACATATACGTATTGATATCCCCTATCGTGAAACATATCTTTAAAAAATAAATTTATACTGTTGTCATAATTCACATTGAAACATGTTAACGTATTTAGTTTTACATACACCAATCACCTGATCGACATACTTAGCGTGATAGCGATGACTTATGATACTATAAATACTCGAGTGAAATAACTGTGTATGACTTATCATTTGAACAGGTCTATTCGAAGAGCGCACGTTTACATCACCGCCTTTACATATGTTTGTTATTTCAATTGCCAAGAACAAAACATCACATGCTGTAAACAAGTGCTACCAGTTGACAGTAATCGCACTGAAGGAAGTGCTGAGCTTTTCTTACATAACTTCCGTATAAAGCAATAAGCAGTAGAAGGGATAAACCATGCAAAACGCTGTAACGGATTGTTTAATTCTCAATCAGACAAGAACTCAGTTTCACTGCGGTGGTGTATATAAATCCGTCTTCCGAAACAATATTGCATTTTTTTCTCGCGGCATTACCGTGTGCATTTATAACTGTCTGAAAATAAGTTTACTGTTATCTTAATTTACGCAATGGATTCTAGTGAGAGAGACGCGCTTTTGCAACATCGTGTCGCAGCTGGGGTCTCTTCAAGCAGTGTCCGAGAGACCCCAAATGAATTCCGCATCGTACATGCTGTGCTATTTCCGGTAACTATTCTCCTGCATGTATCTGGTGGTATCAGCTACTATGCGACCCAACAGTGGATACAAAAGTACCTAATAGAGACGATGGATTTGAACGATGGCCACGAGAAGCACGATCACCACCACATGCGCTGCCTCCAGGATGGTAACTCCACGGAAGGCAATTTCACACGGATAGAACAGGAAACGGCTCGCTGGGCAATGTTTGCTGCCCTGGCGACCCTCGTGCCGTCCTTCTTCGTTTCGGCGCTGGTTTCATCATACTCTGATAAATACGGACGAAAATGTTTGTTCATAATCAGCGCGCTCAGCCAGACGGTGCAAATGGCGATAACTTCGCTGACCATTTACTTTCAATGGAGCCTTGTTATGATAGTCGTTGGTTCAGCGATCGACGGCCTGTCGGGCGCGTCTAACACGAACTATCTGGCGGCAATGTTATATCTGGCGGATGTTACACCGACTGAAAAGAATCGCGCAATAGCACTTAGTATATACGATGGCCTTCTGATGTTCTGTTCAACGCTTTCAGCATTTAGCTCAGGGTTCATAATCACGAAAGCTGGCTTTTTCCCATCAATGGTCGCTTGCACCGCGGCAGCGGGATTTTGCCTTCTGCTGATATGTTTTTGTTTGCCAGAAACACACAAACGACACAACAGAGCGACCACGCGGACAGTCTGTAAGATGATCAGACGTATTGGGGACGTTTACTGCTCACCTATGTTTAATGGGCGCCGTGTAGCTTTTGTAATCGTTCTCGTTACTTACTTTTTCCAATCTTTTGCGAATGCTGATCGCGGCTCGACTGAGCTACTGTATCAACTAGGTCGGCCGTTCTGCTGGACCGCGCACAAAATAGGGTTATTTTCCGCTGCTCGGCACGCTACACAGGGACTAGCTAGCATGGTTCTCATCATTCCCTTGAAGCGCTACCTGTCGGTCGTTAACATCGCACTGATTAGTGCCGTCTTCAATACAGGATCGTATGTTTTAGAAGCGCTGGCGACCACAACTATACAGTTGTTCATGGGTAAGCATATTTTTAAATATAGGAATACATAGTTTACAATATTTAGTAACAAAAAACAACAACACTAACGTATCAAAGAAATATACTAATTTTCAATAACCTTGTACAAGCTGCGCGTTAATTGCACTTAAGCAAATTTTATTCTTACTATGGGAAAAACATAAGCGAATTAGCAAATTCATTTTTTCAGTAAATGGTAAGTTTTGAGCATCTCAACCTCGATGTTTTTGTCTTGTTTCAGTGCCTATTGTGGCCACACTTGGGGCGCTTGCCACAACGATGCTTAAAGCACTCCTGTCCGCCAAGGTTGGCAGAATCAACCAATAGAAAAGATGTCTTAATCTTTAAAAAAAAAATCTTTGGGAATTTATGTTTGCGCAGAGGTTGGTGTATTCGATTTTTACATAGGCAAGCCGGGTTTGATTTCCAATCTTGGTGCACGGGTTTTTTGTTTTTTTTGGTGGTCGCCATTCTTGACAGACGGAATTTCTTTCGGGATTTCAACCGCCCTTACACACAATAAAATATTGTTAACAAATTAAATAGAGAAAACATTATCATTCGGTATTTTTGAGAACATGGCCAATGCTTATACTCCCTTTAACAGGTGCCGTATTCGCGAATATTATCTTAGTGTCTTCGTCGACGGCGATCCTGACGACTTACAGCTTGAACCACATCTACTATGCCACTGTGAACGTCTTCACGGGTACAGTGTTCATAGTGCTGGGTGGGATGTCCTTCATGGTCGTTCTGCTCCTCGTGTAAGTATACACAATTGTAGTTGGTTTAGTTTAAGCCTATTTCTTTAAGCTAAATTGGAAGGCTTATTGCAACATACTCGATGCCTTTTCCTGGGTAGAACCAGTACTTGGTGTCTATGGCGGAGATATAAATAACGCCCCACCGTGGGAATCGAATCCATGATATCCCGGTCGCTAGGCGGACACCATATCCAATACGCCGCGGCAATGTTTCAATGATAGTTAGCTGCCTCTATTTTGTATACACCTTCCTGGCTGCTCCTTATGGTAGTGTACGCAATTATGATAAGCTGCTAGCTACCTACTCCTCGTGTATTCATCATGATAGCTGCTCTCCAAGTAAGTATACACAGTGTATGCAGGCCAGGTACCTAACTACTTTTAGTGTCAGTTTACATGGGCATAAGAACCTAGTATTTATTAATAAATGTATGTATTGTTGCAATCAAATGTATTATTACTTTGTTTTATCATAAACTATTTAATTTGTAAACACTGCATACTTATTATGTCCACTTGGTCTTTTGACCTTCTGAATGTATCGTTTAACAAGGGCTGTTTGTACAACACGCATGCCCCCAAAATGGGCTGTCCGTTGTAGTCATTGTTTGAATACGTTAGACCTAGACCTAGAGTCTTCCAAATCAATAGGGGTCATCTGCCGGTCATGACCAATGTCCCTATGATCTCTCCTGATCACAGGCTTAATAGTTCTTGAGTTATCATCCGGAAACCATTTTACTGCTTCGAGTCACTGTGACCTTGAACTTTAACCTAGTGACCTGAAAATCTATAGGGGTCATCTGCCGGTCATGACCAATTTCCCTATGAACTTTCCTGATACCAGGCCTAAGTGTTCTTGAGTTATCATCCGGAAACCATTTTACTGCTTCATGTCACTGTGACCTTGAACTTTGACCTAGAGTCCTGAAAATCAATAGGGGTCATCTGTCGGTCATTACCAATTTCCCCATGAACTTTCCTGATCCTAACCCTAAGCATTCGTGAGTTATCATCCGGAAACCATTTTACTGTTTCAAGTCACTGTGCCCTTGACCTTTAACATAAAATACTGAAAATCAATATGGGTCATCTGTTAGTCATGGCCGATGTCCCTATGAACTTTCCTGATCCCAGGCTTAAGCGTTCTTAAGTTTTCATCCGGAAACCATTATACTGTTTCGAGTCACTGTGACCTTAAACTTTAACCTAGTGACCTGAAAATCTATAGGGGTCATCTGCTGGCCATGACCAATGTCCCTATGGACTTTCCTGATCCCAGGCCTAAGCGTTCTTGAGTTATCATCCGGAAACCATTGTACTGCACCATGTCACTGTGACCTTGACCTAGTAACATGAAAATCAATAGGGGTCATCTGCCAGTCATGATCAATGTACCTATGAACTTTCCTGATCCCAGGCCTAAGCGTTCTTGAGTTATCATCCGGAAACCATTTGGTGGACGGACCGACCGACCGACGGACCGACCGTCCGACATGTGAAAAACAATATACTCCCTCTTCTTCGAATGGGGAGGGGGGGGGGGCATAATAAACGTGTTGTTGTTGAACATGCAGCTGGATAACTGCACCTAGTGTGAATATGCATTTTTCTGGCTATCCCTTGTGATTTTGCACACCTTTATGACACACGGCTAGCTAGCTTCTCCCAGTTTTAGTATACATCCGGTTATCTAGCTGTCTCTAATGCAAATTTGCACTTTTATTCCCCTTTGTGATAGCTTCTTGTGTTAGTCACATGTGTTGGGCGTGTGGCCAAGTCACTTTAACACTATCAATATGTCATAAAACAACATTTTTCATCAGTTTGACCAAAAAAAAATTCACTATTAATATGTTATAAAACAACATTTTTCATCATTTTGACCAAAAAAAATCTGATATCATAATTATTATTTTTTGGTCAAAATGATGAAAAATGTTGTTTTAAGACATATTGATATTGATAGTGGTAACGTGACTTGGCCACGCGTCCAACACCGGTGGTGTTAGTCTGTATACTCTTACATTGTTTTATAAAACACGTGCTTGCTTAGTTAACGTTTTAAATCACGTGAGGGGATTCAAGTGAATCATTGTATTCACATTAAATGGCTTTTAAGTGTCGTTTTTAAGAACATGAGTCAGTACATGATTTTTCAAGTAAGCATGGCTTAACCCATTTATGCCTAGCGTCTAGAAAAAATGTCTTGGCAAACAGCGGAGACCCAGATGAGACGCCGCATGATGCAGCGTCTCATCTGGGTCTGCGCTATTTGCTTAAAGGAATTTCTTTAAGAAATATTCTAAATATAGAAAAAAATATACTAGACATCCCTAATTTTGGAAATAAATTGATCCACTTTAGAATGATGGGAGAGTCCACTAGGCATAAATGGGTTAAAATGAGCAACAAGCGTGACTTTCATTAACGCAAGTAGAGCCTTGCTACATCTAGTAAACCGTATTGCTTTGTTTAAGTGTAATACGGTTTGTTCGGTTTGTCGATAATTTATACGTGTTTATAATGCAGTGGTAGTGCATATAAGTGAGTCATATAATATAATCTCTAAACATGCCATGGTAAAAAGTAATGAAGATGTGTGGACACGTATTTCCTCCTATGTTTATATTATAATACAAGCACTGGTTTTCATGTTGCTCCACAGATTGTTCAAGATGACCCAGAGAGGCGAGGCCGTGTACGGACCCACTGAGAACAACTCCGCTAGACCCGACAACACGGTTGATGACGTTCTCACAAGATCCATCAGCTCCGTGAATGGAAACAGATGAACCCCAGTTCCATGCAGAGCAACATGTGTTTATTGCCTCGGGATATGTGAACCTCAGCTATCTGCAGAGCAACATATAAACCCATGTTTCTTTTCTCGGGACGTGTGAACCGCAGCTATCTGCAGAGCAACATATAAACCCATGTTTCTTGTCTGGGGACATATTAACCCCCAATTCATTGCAGTGAAATAGGTGATCCCAGGCCCCCCCCCCCCCCCCCCCCCCCCCCCTGCAAGGTAACAGGTGAATCCCTGCTTCCTGCTTTGGGAAAAGAGAAACCCTTCTCGCCATTATAGGCATATACGTGCTCAGTATCTCGAAATGTCAATAACAGAAAAGAGGAGTATTGTCGACAACTGAGTGTAAACCGTGTGTGCTTCATGTGTTTAAACATAAACATGTCAACATTTTATGGCTTTTTACATATTGCGCAATGAGCTATTGAACGCGACGCTTTCTTAAAATTAACGTGATTGTACAAAACATCGTCATTAAAAATCAATGAAGCTTTGCACATAAAACAACTCATGTTCAAAATAGTTTTGTTAAAATGCATTGTAGCATATGGCTGAACAACTTGATTAAGTGTGCAGCTGATAATTGCTGTGATAAGGATGTATTTAACACCAATCACATAATTTATAGGCCTCATGAATGTGTTTAAACACTTAAAGGGACCGTCAACCGCGATTGACGAAAAAAAAAAAGTTCTAAAATACCGGTTGTTTTTTTATAATTACTAGTTTATATTGATTGAATATCACGACTGGTATATTAAATTACTTGAACAAGAGATGTGTTTGTCAGAAACACAATGCCCCCTATTGCGCCGCTTTGAAGCCATATATTTGACCTTTGACCTTGAAGGATGACCTTGACCTTTCACCACTCAAAATGTGCAGCTCAATGAGATACACATGCATGCCAAATATCAAGTTGCTATCTTCAATTAATGCAAAAGTTATTGCAAAACTTAACCAAGGTTAAAGTTTTTGGACACACACAATGAATGAATGACAGACAGACAGACAGACCAAAAATAATATACCCCCGGGTACCGTTTTACTAACAATACTTAATTTTGCGTAAGTATTGGCGTAAGTTGACAAGTTACGAATAACGTACGCATTTCGTAAGTGCGTTTTACTAACATTGCGTAAGTTTGACATCGTACGTAAGTGAAAAAAATGATCGTAACTCTCCAACTTGGAGGTGACATGTAAACAAACAACAACAACTCTGACGGTTAAACTATACTATTTTTACTTTGTTGTTTTATGTAACCCATCTGCTTTCGTAAGTGTGTTGTCACCTAGTGTCGTCTGCACTTGTTTAAGTTGTAACTTGTCACAATGGATGCGGTAACGCTTACTGAGAAGAAAAGAGAAAAAGGAAATTGAATTGGACAAAAATAGAAACGGAGGTGTTAGCAGCTGCTTACATCGAGCAGCATGCGTTGATAAACGGCAATTTTTCATCGACGTTGTCTGGAAAAGATAAGGATCTTGCGTGGGAAAAAAATTGCAGAACAGTGAGTATCATCTAGCGCACTATTATATTTTCTTTGAAACTTAACAATGAACACAATTTTAGATTAGAAAAAAACACAACGTGACATGTGCTTACTGTAGTTTAAACGCTCAAAAACACCATAATAATTTATTATGCTCCCCCCCATTTTTTTTTTTTTGGGGGGGGGGGGGAGCATATAGTCGCCGCTTCGTCTGTCCGTGCGTGTGTCCGTCCGTCCGTGCACAATTTTTGTCCGGGCTATTTCTCAGCAATTAATGACCGGAATTCAATTAAACTTTATGGGAAGCTTCACTACCAAGAGGAGATGTGCATATTATCAGCCGGTTCTGGTCGGATGATTTTTCACAGAGTTATGGCCGTTTGAAATTTTCCATAAACTGTACATATAGTGCAATTCTTGTCCCCCCAACTACTAGACGTTTCCTTTTATCTGAATATATAGTGCAATATTGTGACAAAAAAACTTTGGGGATCATAACCCGTCTCCGACGGCTTCTTGTTAAATAAGGATATAGCTTATTAAAATGTCACTAAACATGCTAGACGTATGTAAACATAATCTCATGCAGAATAAACGCACTGGGAGCAGAAGAAAGAACAGTGGAAGAGATCCAGAAAAAGATTTCCGACACGAAAACAAAACTGAGAAAGAAAGAAAGACAACGGCGCCTATCAATGAAACAAACGGGAGGGGGGCCAGCAATCACACTGGAGAAGTGGGAGGAGAAAGTAAATGCATTTGTATTCACGACTATACCAAGAGAAAGCTATATCAAAGCATATCTCCATTTGATGAGTGACCTTAGAATATTGTTTTTTTATTCATAACCAATGATATCAAATGTAAATTACTGTATCTGACTGATAGCTGTGATGAAATTAATTATGTAATGCAGTGTATCATTAAAGTCAAATCAATAATACTCCTACCGTAGAAATCTAAAAAATACTTGCTTGATTAATTAATAGGGTTCATAAGTGTCTTTTCATATTATTTAGAATTAAAGTGTTTTGTACTCTTTTGTACGCGTAAAAAAGTTGTGTTTTACTTCCGCTAACATCACCAAAAATAAAAAAAGTAGGTTTTCGTAACTTTCATTGAACTTTTGTTTGACTTTTACACGTTGTGTTCCACTAACAAGGTAAGTCCATTGACAAAAGTCTTCAAAACATCAATGCAAACATCATTTAATATAATTCTAAGATGGCACAATCATTATATCGATAAAATATTCCAGTTTAACAAATGTAACCAAAAACTGATTTTTTGTCTGTAAACTTGACTTCAAATGGCAAAACAAGTTAAGGGTCGGTAAAAAAGTTCTTTAGGCCTAAGTTTGATGCAAATTATATTGTTGATTACCGTACAGTTAGATCTAATTTCTTATAGATGATAGAGGTTATTGGCGAAGAGTCGATTGTGGGGTTCGGTGGTGTGGACACGTTTGCTGTGCAACGTGAGTAACATACATTATTGCAATGATCAAATAAAAAAGTAATCTTTACTTACTGTCATTAGCTATATTATTTACCAAACCGTTCCACTAAAACAGTCGCCGTTGTGACAGTTAATGACACCCCGCTGCCGGTATGACTAGATAACGAAAACAGTACTGTTTTCGCAAAAACAGTAAAAATTACTGCTATCCCCGCTGCTAACGCTAAATGTACTTGTGCTTCTAATCTTCATTGTTTTGAAAGGCACTTGAGTTGAAGAAACATTTTGTCTGTTTTCAATAATGACAGGAACACAACAGCCGATGATTGCAGAGCAACATGGTCAATCATGCAGTACGATGTGTGTGGAGCCCACTGTAGCTTTAGAACCCCAGGTGGTAGGAGGAGTCGCAACTCCAAACCAAAAAAACAAAAATGTATGTGCAGTGCGTTATAACAAATTCTTTTTATTTCATCTATTTGTTAACAACAGTGTGTATTCAGCAAAGCATCTAAAACATATAAATAATGTGACAAAACACTACTAAAATATGCTATTAGTATAAATACGATACATTCAGTAATGTTAAACTGAAACAAGATAACCAATTAATTTGGAATACATTGACAGTCTATACTTTCGCTGTATTTCTTGCTCTGTCAGAACATTTAGATAGTTTGGTCGATCTCTAAAAATCCTTGGATTTCTCCTTCGAGCGTTCCTTCTAGGAAATAACGCGGCCATATTTACGAAAATACTGAATGCTTACGCATGCTTTTTTTGTTCGTAAAGTTGCGTTAAAACTTACGTAAAACTTACGTACGCATTTTTTAGTAAAACGCATTTGCGCAAAAATTTCAAACGTACGCAAGGAATTACGAAAATCGTAGACATACGCTAGCGTAACTCTGTTAGTAAAACGGTCCCCCGATCTTTCGATCAGGGGGGCATAAAAAAGTTCATATTTTCAGTATATTCGGTAATAAAATTTCGCGATGTGAAATCGAAAGTACATCGCGAAAATAGGTGACAGAACGATATACACACTATAAATAACGCAAGTAGATTGATCATTTCATATATATAATATATACAAATCACTACGCATGCACAATTTGCATTCCTGGGTTTACCACGTGACAATGATGATCAATCTACTTGCGTTATTTATAGTAAACTGGTAGTTACCTGGTACCTGTACCCAGTAAAATTTATTACCGAATATATTGAACATATGAAAACTTAGCAACTTTTTTCAAGTAATGTAATATACCAGTTGTGATATTTTAATCAATATAAACTAATAATTGTAAAAAAATATGGTATTTTAGAACTTTTATTTTTCGTCAATCGCGGTTGACGGTCCCTTTAAAGGGACTTGTTCAACATTTCACAAATGACAATATTAAAAAAATAATATTCTAACAGCCAAAATAAAATACATGACAAAGAAACATGCATGTCCTTTTATTGATAATCATCACAAAGAAATTGCAAAATTTATAAAGACTGCGTTACACTTTTCGTCGATAATTAAGCAAAACGTGTATTACTGACATACATTTCTGACATCACTGCACGTGTTGAAAGCCCGTGTGGTGTAATAAGTCATGACTTTGCTTCTGCTTCTAGAGGTTCCTGATTCGGTCCCTTATAAGGCTTTTTTTAAATAAATTTTTCCTTGTTATTATAATTATTTAAAACAATTCCAAATATACCAGTTTTGTTTTATGAAATCATTTAATGAATTGTTTTCACGTTTTGTTTTAAATATACGAAAATATGTGAAGTTGTTCAACATGTAAAATGCTTGCAATGCGATTTGATAATGGATTTCTTTATTAATACGCCATGTATTTATTTAAAAATTATAAATTATTTTATGCTTTCCGGTGGTTTATAGAGATATATCAGTAAATTAAAACTATTAATTTCACTGTTTCAAACAGTGATTCAAATTAACAGTGAAAATTATCGATAATTTTAACTGTTTACTGTGAAATGACGTCATTTTTTTGACGAAATGACGTCATTTTTTTGACGAAATGACGTCATTATCCCAGCGAAATTCTTTAGTTAAACTCTTTAACAACGTATATAAACGGTGAAACAAAGCATAAAATAAAAAGAAAATTTGTTGGATTCGGTGGAATATCGATTTTTATTCGCTCGTGATCATATAAAATATATATTTTCTATGATCACTCATGAATTTAAATCGATAATCCACCGAATCCAACAAATATCCTCAATGTAATATGTTTATACAAAAGTGTTATTTTTTATGTTATGCGTCTCTGTTACATGTTTCCTGGAGCTTTTCTTTTCATGGCTATAGCTGACCATCTTGTGGGAAATGAATATGATTGCAATGCTTTCTATTGGGAACCAGTCTATTAGTGTGCTAGCGATTTAATGCAAAAGGATCTTAACATGAAGTCATGCTAGTTGTTATAACTTTTTTTTTTCGGCGTAAGCTGCATAAGCCAGCTTTTCACCCTGACTTGACCTTTGTAAGTGTCCAATAAAATTCAAATAAAATTTCCCGCGGCTAGGTACGAATGAATACACTTCATTTATTCCATTGGCTGATTTGAGTATACCACCAGAACATTGGAGACATATCCGCGTCTTTGTACCACTGTTTTACTGTATGAAACAATTTTATCTCTAATGAAAAGGCTTAATAGATAGAACAGTTTTACACTCAATTCTCGACATCAATACAGTTTGTGCGTACACCTTTTATTTTCAGAGTATTACCAGCGCAAAAGCGTTTATACTTAAAAGGCTATGTTCTCATATTTAGTACTTACTTCCATATTCCTGTCAACATGTTAACATGTAAAAGTATAAAGAGCAGTGGAAGCGAGGCCTCACTTTAAAGAATTGCATTTCAACCCGCGTGGTTTCGGGTCAAGTCGCGGACATTCAGAGTTTATATACAGGTCATCACCGGAGTTCGCGGTCAGTAAAATAATCGTTATATAATAAAGACGCTATCCGTGAACTAGGTTACCTGGAATTTTCTTTAGACCAGAAATATGTTAAAAGAAGATATTCAGCAATATAATTATGGTATGTCAATAATAGATTCTTAATGTGTTTTCAACAATACAATGATAAATATTATTTTTAATAAATTTAACAATAATTATTCCACCATATTGCCTAATGTACTAAAGTGATATTATGAGCATGTAACAGTTTATAGGTGTCTATCGCAACCGTTGATTATTTTTGATGTTTCTACTTCATATACACTTATAGTAATTAATGCAGCATCAACATACTAAAACAATATACCAGAAAGAGAAAAATAATGCATTTGAATATTAACCGTACTTTCGTTTGACAACTGATCATGCGTTTACGAGTTGAACCTAAATTTTGTTTTAGTGCAGATTTGTTCATACGACACAAAGACACAATATTGTTTTACGGATCATTTCGGCTTACAGGACTGGGTGGGTCACGTAAGAATATCGAATATAAAATATATTTTTATAAACAACTGGTAGCAAGGTGAGTTGCAGATAATTGATCAGTAACCACATTTTAACTAACTATTTTGACCTGTTAATTCTTTTCAGCTCAATTCAACAGTGCAAAATGCCCATAATATCACTTTAAGCATGAGCACGATGATTCTCGATACTGTTAATAATCGAATCAAATAGCAATGCCCGACAGACCACTAAAACAGGTTTGTTCTCGTGTGGCCGGTTGACTCATATGTTTAAATTTCACTTCCATTCTTCTTTTGGTTTTCTGTTTTGTATCTATAGGTTTATGACCAGCAATATGTTATAATGTAAAATAAGCCGCGAAAACTCCCCGTAACATCCCGTACTGCGTGTGATGCAGCTAAGAACTGCACAGAAAAAGACATTCGCTATCCTTGATCTCATTCATTAAAGCGGGTATATACGATTTTTTATATGTGTTAAATTGTAATATATTGATAAAATATGTTACAATAACACAAAATAGGCAAGAAAAATTATGCATTAAAGCCGAATTTCATAAAATGCAGCAAAGGCAAATTAGCGCCCCGAGCCGATAGTGACGTACATATTTTCCTACAATAACCGAAGCATTCGTCTTTGCAGTAGGATCGGAGATAGTGTTCGTGTGTCGTATGAATAGATATCGTTGCAGGAATTCAAATAAACCGTTAAACTAAGTTTAGATGCACATCGTACATGTATGGTATACATGCTGGCGAATTCGGCTGTACAGCCGTTTTCAATTTCAGAATTAAATATCTGGCTTATTTCGCATTTTTCGACACATGTTCTTCTTAACTTTTATTTTAATTTATATTGAAATATATATATAATAAGTTTTTTACACAGTTTATATAAATTCATAAATATTTGACAAAATCGTATATACCCGCTTTAAACTATTTACGCCGTATATCTTTTTTAAAGATATTTCTTGTTTTACATATTTTAAGACTAAAAGGTTTCACAGCAAGGCATCAAACGTCTGACTAGTGTGTTATAAACTCAATTTAGCATGTTATTTTGATTATAATATACCTTCTTGCATAAAACCCCCATATATGACTATGAAGTTTTTCCAAATTAATTTATCTTAACCATTGTTCTTATTAGTACGAAATCGGGTTAATGCCATTATGAATGTCGCACGTCGACCTTTTCGATAGACACGCGTCAATCAAAGCGAAGAACGACACGAAAATGGACTTTAAACTTAAAACCACAAGATACAATTTAAGACGACAAGCAACATTCGAACATTAGATTGAAAATGTAATGTCTTCTTACATCATGCTTGTCGTTGTAAAATGTCGCGTGTCGAATCGTGGATCGATTTTATTGTCGCGTGTCGCATCGCGTGCCGCTTTTATTGTCGTGTGTCGACCTCATAGTACTACAGGGTCCGGTTTAATGAGAGCGACCATGGTCGGGCGACTATGGTTGTACCAGCACATAATCGTCGTGCGACGATAGCCGTGTTTAATGGAGAGTGACGGTCTTTAATCGACCGCGCGTTGTTCGACATTTTGTCGAGCGACCGCAGTCTACCCCTCACACCAAGGTCCGGTTTAATAAAAAACTACAAAACACGACTGTAGTCGCGCGACTGTGCGGTCGACCGACGGTTGTCGGCCGCCAACTGACAGATTGTCGCGTTCACGGAGAAATTTGCCGCGACTGTGGTCGCATGACTGTGTGGTCAGTCGACTGCGGTCGTTGTAGTCGCTATTTAAAAAAAAAATATCACTTCCGCCATCAACATTTTTTTATTTATTGTGCGAAAACTCATATCACGAAAAGTAAATCTTAAATTTGTTAAAATAATATGATATTATTCTTTTAAACAGAATTCGCTTGCGGATTCTTCGTCAAAGGTGTGTTTGTAATAATATTCATTAAGTGTTCACAGTTCAAATACAAAATCTGACGCAATGAAATAAAATCTACTACTATGGTTCACGCGTCTCTGGACAATGTCCTTTCGCGTGTCAAAGTTGCAGAACCTCAAACATACTTGACAACGCAGTTTCAAGATGTTGGTACTAAAGACCGTACATTTATATGAATATTCACCATATACCAATATGAATAAGTGCGCTCGACAAATCGGACGGAATGAAGGATCGAATGAATAATGCTCGTAGATCGAGGAAAACGCGTGCAAAAACGGCATTGTGGAGTCTGGATGTCTACGGAATTCTTTAAAACCAAATAACGAGTTTGCAATCAGCTCTGGAATTCACTAATGATTATGGACATACTGCTGAGACATTTTTGTTAAAATTTTCTTTTATATCTGGCTTCTAAATCTGCCCAATAATTAGTGCACTTAAAGGTTTGATAAATTGCATTATCGTCTGCAAAATTCATATTAATGAGAATCTATCTAAATAAGGTTGATATTTCTATTTTATAGGATTGAACTTATGACACTTTATCTGCGCAGTGATCGTTTTGTTAATTATTCATATTCGATTGTAAATTTCACTTCAACTTGATACACATACTCGAATAATATGTATGGGACTCTTTTAAATAAATCTAGGTACATGGTGCGGAGAAAATTGTATTTCGGGGAGTTCGTTCCTGCATATTTTATAATACTGTCAACATATCTGCGATTTGCTTTATTGATACCATGCTGTTTTGTCTAAAGTAAACGGTATTTTTATACAGGATATATTTCACATCTGATCTGAAAAAAAACGTCATTAATTCGTACTGTCGGTACTAGGAGATTAATCAAATAAATATTTGAAACATCTGTCAGTATAACAAAAAAGTTTACTTACACTTATCTTGTCTGTATTTAAGATACTAGTCTGGTTATTGATGGCTCGAAACTATTATAGTAATCCGAGTGTTTTTTAGCATTATTTTTGTGATTTAATTTTATTATTGATGTCTTTATAAATATATCATTTATTTCTCAACCTACAAAAATGACGTAATGATTCATGAGGGAAAATACTTATCCTTTAATTGTTGATAATTGTTTCTGTCTTTCCCTTCATTCGTTGTAACCACAAATTCTTTCTTCTAAAAGCCATTATTCATTATTAATATTGATGTAGGTTATATGACTTATTCAATATTGTTATTACAAAATTAAATTGGTACTGTTTCTATTATATGAACACGAAGTGATGAAGCTATTGTTGGAGTAACATTAAAGTTGTGCACATGTAACAAAGTATCAACACCATTTTACTTTACACTTTACTGCATGTATAAATCATTTGTGCGTATGGTATAAGTATTGCCGTTTTTTATACCATGGTGTATTTTTACAATTTTAAAAGAATGCTATCAATATACATGTATGTTGTCATTCCATATAGTTCAGCATAAATATGAGCCGTACTCTGTCAAAAGTGGGTTAAATGCATGTGCGTAAAGTGTCGTCCCAGATTAGCCTAGGCAGTCCGCACAGGCTAATTAGGGACGATATTTTCCGATTTTATGATATTGTTCGTTTAAAGAAAGTGCCTCCTTAACAAAAGTCTATTTTAGGCACACAATGTAGTCCCTGATTAGCCTGTGCGGACTACACAGGCTAATAGTGGACGCTACTTTACGCACATGGATTAAACCCCCTTTTTACAGAGCACGGACCATATGTAGAGTAATGCGTCAACGGGACACGTTGAATGTAAAATCAGTGCCTTCAACTGAATTCATCTCAACGTACGTGTACAATTTGCGAATTATAGGCCAAGATAAGTTCCAAAGAAAGTTGCCCTTAATGAGCAGTTTATTGAATGATATTGGTGCACATAAACACGGGATTATTTGCGCATTGCCTTCCTATGGGACTAACCTTTAACTTTCAGTGAACAGTTTGCACTCCTCTCTTGTATTAATACTACTCTTTATAAGCCGGGAGAAAAATAAATGACGCGACGTTTAGCATCATAAAACATATTTATCCCATTGTTATTAAGGTAAATCAATTAAGTGCATTTCTTCTAAACTACTGATATGTATTACTTTCCCTTGCTCGAGACATCCGTGTATTGGATGGGAAATACGCATATTGATGATACAATATTGTATAAATTTCGGAAACGTATTCTAGATCTACAGCAAAGGTGTCTATGAGCTCCAATAGCTCTCTCCTTGGTAAGCGAAATCGACGGAAAATTCATCATCATTGTACATGTCTAATGGATTCAACCTATCTCTAAAAACTCGCTCTCTTCGAAAATGTCTTCGCATTCGATGAACAAGTCGCATGGAGGCCGCCATGATTAAACTCGAAACTATCCGCATTCATTTTGCACGGGTTTTCAATGCCGACAAAGCGTCAAGCGACGAGCAGTCGTGGTGTGAGGGGTAGACTGCGGTCGCTCGACAATATGTCGAACAACGCGCGGTCGATTGACGACCGTCGCTCTCCATTAAACACGGCTATCGTCGCACGACGATTATTCGCTGGTACAACCATAGTCGCCCGACCATGGTCGCTCTCATTAAACCGGACCCAAGACTGCTCGTCGCTTGACGCTTTGTCGGCATTCAAAACCCGTGCAAAATGAACGCGGATAGTTTCGAGTTTAATCATGGCGGCCTCCATGCGACTTGTTCATCGAATGTGAAGACAATTTCGAAGAGAGCGAGTTTTTAGAGATAGGTTGAATCCATTAGACATGTACAATGATGATGAACTTTTCCGTCGATTTCGCTTACCAAGGAGTGAGCTATTGGAGCTAATAGACACCTTTGCTGTAGATCTAGAATACGTTTCCGAAATTTATACAATATTGTATCATCAATATGCGTATTCCCCATCCAATACAAGGATGTCTCGGGCAAGGGAAAGTAATACATATACAGTAGTTCAGAAGAAATGCACTTAATTGATTTACCTTAATAACAATGGGATAAATATGTTTTATGATGCTAAACGTCGCGTCATTTATTTGTCTCCCGGCTTATAAAGAGTAGTATTAATACAAGAGAGGAGTGCAAACTGTTCACTGAAAGTTAAAGGTTAGTCCCACAGGAAGGCAATGCGCAAATAATCCCGGGTTTATGTGCACCAATATCATTCAATAAACTGCGCATTAAGGGCAACTTTCTTTGGAACTTATCTTGGCCTATAATTCGCAAATTGTACACGTATGTTGTTGAGATGAATTCAGTTGAAGGCACTGATTTTACATTCAACGAGTCCCGTTGACGCATTACTCTATATATGGTCCGTGCTCTGTAAAAAGGGGGTTTAATCCATGTGCGTAAAGTAGCGTCCACTATTAGCCTGTGTAGTCCGCACAGGCTAATCAGGGACTACATTGTGTGCCTTAAATAGACTTTTGTTAAGGAGGCACTTGCTTTAAACGAACAATATCATAAAATCGGAAAATATCGTCCCTAATTAGCCTGTGCGGACTGCGTAGGCTAATCTGGGACGACACTTTACGCACATGCATTTAACCCACTTTTGACAGAGCACGGCTCATATATGCTGAACTATATCGTATGACAATTTACATGTATATTGATAGCATTCTTTTAAAATTGTAAAAATACACCATGGTATAAAAAACGGCAATACTTTTACCATACGCACAAATGATTTATACATGCAGTAAAGTGTAAAGTAAAGTGGTGTCGATACTTAGTTACATGTGAACAACTTTAATGTTACTCCAACAATAGCTTCATCACTTCTTGTTTATATATAAGAAACAGTACAAATTTAATTTTGTAATAACAATATTAAATGAGTCATATAACCTTCATCAATATTAATAATGAATAATGGCTTTTAGAAGAAAGAATTTGTGGTTACAACGAATGAAGGGAAAACCAGAAACAAATATCAACAAATAAAGGATAAGTATTTTCCCTCATGAATCATTACGTCATTTTTTTAGGTTGAGAAATAAAATAATATATTGATAAAGACATCAATAATAAAATTAAATCACAAAATTAATGCTAAAAAACACTCGGATTACTAGATCAGTTTCGAGCCATCAATAACCAGACTAATATCTTAAATACAGACAAGATAAGTGTAAGTAAACTTTTTTGTTATACTGACAGATGCTTCAAATATTCATTTGATTAATCTCCTATTACCGACAATACGAATTCATGACGTTTTTTTCAGATCAGATGTGAAATATATCCTGTATAAAAATACCGTTTACTTTAGACAAAACAGCATGGTATCAGTAAAGCAAATCTCAGATATGTTGACAGTATTATAAAATATGCAGGAACGAACTCCCCGAAATACAATTTTCTCGGCACCATGCACCTTTAGTTATTTAGAAGAGTCCCATACATATTATTCGAGTATGTGTATCAAGTTGAAGTGAAATTTACAATGGGATATGAATAATTAACAAAACGATCATTGCCCAGATAAAGTGTCATAAGTTCAATCCTATAAAAGTGAAATATCAACCTTATTTAGATAGATTCTCATAAATATGAATTTTGCAGACGATAATGCAATGTATCAAACCTTTAAGTGCAATAATTATTGGGCAGATTTAGAAGCCAGATATAAAAGAACATTTTAACAAAAATGTCTCAGCAGTATGTCCATAATCATTAGTGAATTCCAGAGCTGATTGCAAACCCGTTATTTGGTTTTAAAGACTTCCGTGGACATCCAGACTCCACAATGCAGTTTTTGCACGCGTTTTCCTCGATCTACGAGCATTATTCATTCGATCCTTCCTTCCGTCCGATTTGTCGAGCGCACCAATTCATATTGGTATATGGTGAATATTCATATAAATGTACGGTCTTTAGTACCAACATCTTGAAACTGCGTTGGCAAGTATGTTTGAGGTTCTGCAATTTTGACACGCGAAAGGACATTGTCCAGAGACGCAACCATAGTAGTAGATTTTATTTCATTGCGTCAGATTTTGTATTTGAACTTTGAACACTTAATGAATATTATTACAAACACACCTTTGACGAAGAATCCGCAAGCGAAATCTGTTAAAACAAATAATATCATATTTTTTTAACAAATTTAAGATTTACTTTTCGTGATATGAGTTTTCGCACAATAAATAAAAAATGTTGATGGCGGAAGTGATAATTTTCTAAAAATAGCGACTACAACGACCGCAGTCGACTGACCACACAGTCATGCGACCACAGTCGCGGCAAATTTCTCCGTGAACGCGACAATTTGTCAGTTGGCGGCGGACAACCGTCGGTCGATCGCACAGTCGCGTGACTACAGTCGTGTTTTGTAGTTTTTTATTAAACCGGACCCAGGTCGACTAAAACCGATGGACCGCGACACACGACATTTTAAAGGGGCCTTTTCACGTTTTGGTAAATTGGCAAAATAAAAAAATTGTTTCAGATTTGCAATTTTCGTTGTAATGATACTTGTGAGGAAACATTTACCATGTTCTAAAATATCCATTACATGCATCTTTTGACGATCTAAAAACCTGAAAATTATGAAACGCGATTGAATAATCTGGAGAGTTCTGTTGTTGTCGTTATATTTTGTGATACTACGAGGATTGCTTATATAAAGTAGAAAATACGTCCCTGATTGCAGCACTGGTGGCCAAGTGGTCAAAGCGATAGACATTTACTCCAGGGATCAGTGGCACGACTCTTTGTCACAGAACGATATTCTGATTTAAAAAAAATGATTATTTGATCAGCGGTTATTTCTGGAACGCGGAGTAATAGACTGACCTTGGTTACACTACAGACATTATCAAAGTACGACAAACACTCATGAAAACTAATTGTGTTTAAACAAGGGCTGTGTGTAAAACATGCATGCACCCCATATTGGCTGTCCATTGTAGTGGCAGCCATTGTGTAAATACGTTTTTTGTCACTGTGACCTTGACCTTTGACCAAGTGACCTGAAAATCAATAGGGGTCATCTGCGAGTCACGATCAATGTACCTATGAAGTGTCATGATCCTAGGCAAAAGCGTTCTTGAGTTATCATCCGAAAATCATTTTACTATTTCGGGTCACTGTGACCTTGTGACCTCAAAATCAATAGGGGTCATCTGCTAGTCATGATCAATCTACCTGTGAAGTTTCATGATCCTAGGCATATGCGTTCTTGAGTTATTATCCGAAAACCATTTTACTATTTCGGGTCACCGTGACCTTGACCTTTGACCTAGTGACCTCAAAATCAATAGGGGTCATCTGCGAGTCATGATCAATCTACCCATGAAGTTTCATGATCCTAGGCGTATGTATTCTTGAGTTATCATCCGGAAACCATTTTACTATTTCGGGTCACCGTGACCTTGACCTTTGACCTAGTGACCTCAAAATCAATAGGGGTCATCTGCGAGTCATGATCAATCTACCCATGAAGTTTCATGATCCTAGGCGTATGCGTTCTTGAGTTATCATTCAAAAACCATTTTACTATTTCGGGTCACTGTGACCTTGACCTTTGACCTAGTGACCTCAAAATCAATAGGGGTCATCTGCGAGTCATGATCAATGTACCTATGAAGTTTAATGATCCTAGGCCCAAGCGTTCTTGAGTTATTGTCTGACAACCACCTGGTGGACGGACCGACAGACCGACCGACCGACATGAGCAAAGCAATATACCCCCTCTTCTTCGAAGGGGGGCATAATAAAAAGGTTTACTGAATAAACAGTAGGATAAATAGAATAATAGATTTGTGTTGATTATAGATCAAGATTATCATGCTTGGCACGAAAACGGAAAAGCACTCGCCAGCGCTCGTGCTTTTTGTTTTCTAAGCCTCACATGATAAACCTGATCTATAATCAACACTAACCTATTATTCTCTATATACACTCTAGTCAGAAAGTGTTTCCCTTAGAAGACTGTGCGCACTGCACAGTTTAATCCGGGATCACACTATACGCTCATGCTTTAGGCCCCGTTTTCCCAAAGTGAGGCTCATAAATGAAGTTTGGCACCAAAGGGACACCGGTAAGTAAAGAACAAGTTCACAATGTTTAAACTTTTATGCACAACATAATGTAACATTTACTGTACACATCTGAACTTTTTATGAAATGAAAACAATATTATCATGATGTAATGCAGAAAATAACAATAATATCAAGCACTCAATGCTATGGTTCTTATTTTTTAATGATCTATGAACCTGTATATACAAATGAGAACAAATGTACAGAGGGTACATGGACTCAAACAGCACTAATACTTGTGTAAACCCTTTCCAGCTCAGGAGCAAAGTGAAAATGGCTATGTGCAAACAGCATAAAACCAGAACAGCCTGTGAGTAACTCGCAGTCCAGGTTTCATGCTGTTTGCTGCTCATCAGTATCTAAGGTTTTGAGATGAAGCCTTAAAAACTTGAATCTAATAAGAAAGGTTTTTAATTAAATATATGTTCTGAGGGACTACAAATGCGTGAAAATATGTATCTAAGTGGTAAATGGTTATACCTCACATTTAGATCACAATGCCATAAGGATCCTGGGTCAAACACTTGAGCTCAACAACAGTTATGAAATGGAATGCCCATGAAGGAAGCTTTGCAGAAAACAATATTGATACGTTAAACATTAGGACAAAGACATGAAAATTTAATTCTAGTATTATAAATAATTTGTAAATGCAAAACATAAAAGGAACCCTACCAAGACCCTGCAGCCATGAAAAGTTTATAACATTTTTACTTCATATCTCATTTTAATATATTGTTTTGGGGATATAAATTATTTGACTATTTTACACTGACCACAGCACACAATATTTTAAGGACGATTTCTATTTAAATATCATCTTTACTAGTAATATCAATTGCTTTTTTTAAATACCAATAACCAATTACCATTGCCAATTTGTTTAAATTACATGAATAAACATATTAAGTTATTCAAAGATTTTCAGTAAAAAAAAATGTTACAATTATCTTCCTGGAAAAAAACAGAAAATATTTAATAAAAAAAAAAAATCTGAAAAAAATTCTTTAATATTTTTCACAAAATGCAAAAACCTTTGATATATCAAGAGCAATATATTGAACTTTGTTTTAACAATTATAATACAACGCCTGCCAATAAAAAAAAATGTATTTTAGTTTCTTTTTGTAAGCATTGGGGCACAGTATACCCATAGCACTTCTTTTGAAGAAATTAGGACTTATAATAAAGACATATTTCAATTTTAAAAATAACTTCAGATAACAAACACGTGAACCATGTTTATGTCAGTCATGCAATAATAATGATTGAACATTACAATTAAAAAACAAAAGCACATGTTTTCCCACTTCTAACGAACATGTTTTTCAACAGTCTTCATTGTCTAATTATTTTAAAGTATTAATTTCTGATATGTAGATGAAGACATATATATATATATATATATATATATAATGTAAATAAAGTATTCCCCCCAAAAAATTGGAAATTACTCTAAAATTATATTGACTTTCAAAACATGTATACAATCAAGAAAAAAGTTAATAAAATAAATTATCAACACATTCAGGTAGAGTAAAGGTATCTTATGCTGACAATTATATAAGAGATATTTGTTACTTCACCCATCACACGTCTTTCTGACCATCACTTATGAAATACATGTAATAATCACCAACACTTTGCTTCCTACTTTTCTCAAATCATTATTTGGGTTTATCAGTTCCTTCTACAGGACCATTTCTACCCAAATTAAATCAAACCAAGTACATGCAATTCCTAGTAGTAAATAAATTTATTTTACAAAAAAAAAACCGACACTAGAGAACTGAATGAGTACAAGTATTTAGTTCTAGCAACACTTCTATCATTTACGGTAAATAAAAAATACCCATATATTTACAATATAATATTTACCACACAGACTGTTAAAATAATGAACTGCTCATTCTTTCCTCTTCATGTTTAAGATTAGTGTGTCTCAAAATTGATAAAAAAACATTTTCATGGCTTACCAAATTTAAATGCATGGCTGATATTGTGCATGCCAACTTTCTTTTTTTCTAGCCATTACCAACCAAATGACAACATTTGCAGTTCACAATCTTCTAGTCACAACCAACCTAATTCTGTTATTCTCAGTTGGCAATTTTCTGGTCGTAACCAACCAAATTCTGTTATTTGCAGTTCATAATCTTATATTTATAACCAACTAAATTCTGTTATTCTTAGTTCACAATTTTCTGGTCTTAAACAACCAAATTCTGTTATTTGCAGTTCATAATCTTATATTCATAACCAACCAAATCTGTTATTCTCTGTTCACAATTTTCTGGTCTTAACCAACACAATTCTGTTATTTGCAGTTCATAATCTTATATTTATAACCAACCAATTCTGTTATTCTCAGTTAACAATGTTCTGGTCTTAACCAGCCAAATATTTATATATTTGCAGGTCACAATTTTCTACTCTTTACCAACCAAGGGACTATATTCCCAGTTCACAGTTTTCTGGTCTAGTCGAACCAAAGGAAGATTTTCACAGTTAACGATTTTCTGGTTTAAACCACCCAAATTACTTTATGTGCAGGTCACAATCTTCTGGTCATAACCAGCCAAATAACCTTATTCTAAGTACACAAGTGTCTGGACTTAAACGACCAAATGACTCTATTTGCAGTTCACAGTTTTCTAGTCTTATCTAACTCTATTCACATTTCACAATTTTGCCATGCACATCTAGGTCTGAACTAACATCAAGAGGCTTGTCTGGATTTCTGGGCCGCAAGCACCTGTTTAAGAATAGAGGCCACATCTTTTGTTGAACCATCTTCATCATCTGTCAACATAAACAAAGTAAAATTAATATTTTTTCAACGATGTCAAACTTGAAACAAACCAATGATTTATAACATACAGAGGTTCACATTTTTAATGAAAGATGAAATGTGTGCATTGTTTCATTCAGAAGACCTTAAAGATTAGGCCAAAAGTTGATAGGCCAATCATATATTGGCTTTACAAGGCCAATCATATATTGGCCTCACATTTATTACTATATTTGGACCTAGAATACAAACATTCTCAATCTCAAACTTGGCCTAAGCATACAACAGTTTTCTTAGAAGTTTTTTATCAATAAGACAACTCAATACCACAAATCCACCCACCCATTCCCACACAATGCCTCCCTAGACCAATAGTAGATGGTACACCAATTGTTGACCACTTGACCTGGCAATCTAGTTTTTGACCCCACTATTAACAGATCCAAATTTAGCCTACACAATATAAAAATACACATTCTGACATAGTTTTATAAATGTGCCTCTAGAGTGATAAAAATGCTTTGTTAAGAATAGATCTGATGAATCAGTTTTTAGTTGCACATGATTAAGATTAAAACTTGGCCTATAATTGTAAAGATCATCAATCTCACTAGTTTCATCAACATGGATACATAAATGTGGCTTCTAGATGGTGACATAGTTTTGGACACACTTGATCCTTATTCTTCCTGGGCCTAGATATAGTCAAGATGAACATTCTGACTAAGTTTTATTGAGATTGAGTCAATAAAAGAGTTGCTAAAAGATTTTTTCCAAAAATTGACCTGGTGACGTAGTTTTTGCACACACTTGACCCAGATTCCAGCGCAGCCTAGATATTGTCGAGATAAACATTCTGAACAAGTTTCACTAAGATTGGGTAAAGAATGTGGTCTCTAGAGTGTTTACGTTGATGACGCACAACACACTACACACACCAATTGGTCCAAGCCATAGAGTGAAAAAAATGGGTATCATCAGCACTTCATGCTCCTGTAAGCTACAAAGTTAACTTTTTCTCAAAAACAAATATAATTAAATTATTTTTTGTCAATAAATTTATTTTAATTTCACTTGTTCATTTTTTATTAGTTTAATACATCTGGAAAACTACATGGAATATCCCAGATTTTTTTTTAAATTAAGAAATCTCTTTTTTTACCCCAGTTCCCTACGTTTCCCCTGTTTTGCCCAGACTAGTTGTCAATACTAAATGTATAGACATCCTTGAATTAGTTTTTTACTTATTAATCACAGCTCAACTGCATTGCATTGAACACCAAAGGCTTATTGAAACCCTTTCGATTCCATTTCCTGGATAGAACCAGTACTTGGTATATTTTGAGGTAGTCCATAGAACCCTTCCACTATGGGGATTGAGCCCATGACCAACTGGTAACTAGGTGGACCATCATATCCACTACACCACCGAGACCATATGAGCAGTGTTCTGAGAAAACTGGGCATAATGCATGTGTGTAAAGTGTCATCCCAGATTAACCTGTGCAGTGTGCACAGGCTAATCAGGGACGACACTTTCCGCTTTTATGACATTTTTTGTTACAATAAAGTGTCATCTACACAAATATCCAGTTAAGGCGGAAAGTGACGTCCCTGATTAGCCTGTGCAGACTGCACAGGCTAATCTGGGACAATACTTCATGCACATGCATTATGCTCAGTTTTCTCATAACGCGACTCATATAATACTGGGACTACCGCTGACCTTGTCCATCCGTGCTGATGACCTCCTTTTCCAGTTTCAATTTCTCCCTCGCACACTTCAACATCGTCTCGTCCACCGTGTCCTTGCTGATCAGTCGCAAGATCTGAACCTCCCTGGTGGGTATACATATAGAGAATACTAGGTCGGTGCCGAATAAAGCAAAGTTTATTTTGCGAAGCTTAGAAAATCTGAACTTGAATCTGAACTGGCCTTGGCAAGTGGTTCAGATTTTCGTGTCGAGCAAAATAAACTTTGCTTTATTCGGCACCGACCTAGTATTCGATTTATCCAATCAATTTTCTTAGTCGTAAATTATTTCTTTAAAAATAGAATAGTAAAATCGAACTACACGGAAAATCCCAAAGTTATTTTAAGCAAACATTGTTTCACTATTTTAATTGTGCCGAGCTTAATACATTACAAAAAGATCAGTAACTAACCTGTTTTTCTGTTTATCATACCTCTACGTCCCCGATTTTAAAGAAATGATGAAAAAAACACACTAAACAACTGCAGCTTTAGCGTGAAAGAACATGCATTGTGTCATATGACGTGTTAATAATGACGTCACGAGTACACGCACTTAATATTTGTAAATAATGTTTTTTTGCTTTTTGAGTTGCATTATTTGTTAAAAATATATTACATCTTGGTATCAAATTGTTTGTTCTGTTGAATCTGATTCGATTTTACTAAAAATGATTACTTTATAGTTGATTCCGAGTAATATTACCATTCTCCGCCGCGCGTGACAGCTATATTTCAGCACTGCCGAAATAGAGGAAAATTTATTGGACAGTGGTTTATTTCGACAATGCACATCTGATGATGGGATAAAATACAGAAATGTCTTTTGATGCTCTGGGAAAATGGGGCTTAATGCATGTGCCCAGAGTGTCGTCCCAGACTAGCCTGTGCAGTCCACACAGGCTGATCAGGGATGAAACGTTCCGAATGTACAGTAGTTTTCGTTTAAAAGAAGTCTCTAATAAGAACAAGATGTGAAACACAATGTCCCCCTATATGACGTTTGACCTTGAAGGATGACCTTGACCTTGACCCTTCACCACTCAAAATGTGCAGCTCCATGAGATACACATGCATTTCAAATATAAAATTGCTAGCTTCAATATTGCAGAAGTGACATTACATGAGCAATTTTGACCCATATATTTGACCTTGAAGGATGACCTTGACCTTTCACCACTCAAAATGTGCAGCTCCATGAGATACACATGCATGCCAAATATCAAGTTGCTATCTTCAATATTGCAAAAGTATTCATAAAATAAGCGATTTGGGCCACATATATTTGACCTCTGATCTTGAAGGATGACCTTGACCTTTCACCACTCGAAATGTGCAGCTCCATGAGATACACATGCATGCCAAATATCAAATTGCTATCTTCAATATTGCAAAAGTACTCATAAAATGAGCGATTTTGTCCACATAATTTTGACCTCTGACCTTGAAGGATGACCTTGACCTTTCACCACTCAAAATGTGCAGCTCCATTAGATTCACATGCATGCCAAATATCAAGTTGCTATCTTGAATATTGAAATACTGCAAAAGTGTACATTAAATGAGCGATTTTGACCCATATATTTGACCTTTGACCTTGAAGGATGACCTTGACCTTAATCTTTCACCACTCAAAATGTGCAGCTCCATGAGATACATATGCATGCCAAATATCAAGTTGCTATCTTCAATATTGCAAAAGTTATTGCAAATGTTAAAGTTGGCGCAAACCAACCAACCAACAGACCAACCAACAGACAGGGCAAAAACAATATGTCCCCCACTACTATAGTGGGGGACATAAAAATCCAGTATAAGCTAAAACTTTTTTCTTTGACTGACTGCGGACTACACAAGCTGATCTGTGATGATACTTTACGAAAATACATGAAGACCAGTTTTCCCAGACCGCAGCTCATTTCCATTGTAATATTACAAAGATTTCTTTGGCAGTTGAGGGATGCAGTAAATATGGCAGGCACATTACACTTTAAAGGAGGGGGAGCAGAATTTACTAAATGACAAAATATGCCTATGATATTCATTTTATACTACTGATAAAGTGCTCTTGAAACTTGAATTGTTATAGACATTTTCATGAGCGCCAACCAAAATGTGTTTCAATAGAATTTTCATAAACCCGTACTACTATTGATAACCCCAAATTTGAGCAATATTACAAAAGAGCTTTATTGAGATAAATTAGGCTCTATCATCATGACATATAACAATTATTCAGGGATGGATATATGGGACTTTACCATGGGAAAAGGTAGCGAGGTATAATACAAATTGTACCACAAGTTATCACCCAATAGGCATATTACGTTCTCGTTCTAACAACTATTGTATGCAATGAAAAACACTGTTTACTTAAAATAAAATACATTGTGAATTATTTTGCAATATATTAACAATTAAGTGGGTTTTACTCCAAGAAAGTTGTGATCAGTGGGACATAAAGTGTTTAAAGTCAGCAATGCGCATATTAAGAGAAAAATGTTCATTTTCCGCAAATATGGCAAAAACTATAATAACATAGAGGTGCAACTCTACTAAATACTGATCTAGTGCCATTTAAACCTCTTTCCTTATTTCAGATAAATTGCATCATAAACCTAAAGTTTACTGAGACACTCTTTTGTCAGATTCCAGGGAAGAAATAGTAATTTATGTATTTCAGGGAGAACTCTTATTACGGTCTATGAGGTTTGAACCCGGGACCTCCCAATCACTAGAAGGACACCACATCCACTATGTCATGCAGAGATTTGTTTATTCTATAGCTGTAGCCAAATACAGGCTACGTAACTTAAGAAATTTTTTATTTATGCAGTATTCCCTTCAATGGAAACTTACTCTAATCTAATTTCTAATTTCAGTTACATCACATGAAAGTTACCCCCCACATTTGGTTTTAACCCTTTCCCACTTAGATACGTATTTTCACGCATTTGTAGTCCTACAGAAAGTTAAATTTAATTAAAAGCCTTTCTTACTAGAACTAAGTTTAAAAGGTTTCAGTTCCAACCCTTAGATACTGATGAGGAGCAAACAGCATAAAACCTGAACAGACTGGGAGTTACTCGCAGGCTGTTCTGGTTTTATGCTGTTTGCGCATAGCCATTTTCACGTTGCTTCTAGGTGGAAAAGGGTTAAAAAGCATTTTTTTCCTATATTTGAAGGCTAGGGCACCATTTCAAGAACCACAAATAACTCTGCCATGGCAACCTCATTACCTGGTCTGTCCCATTCTGTGACATCTATTGCCATGGCAACCTCATTACCTGGTCTGTCCCACTCTGTGACATCTATCCTCGGCCTGCTTGTCATTGTAGGGGTTGAAGTCAATATCGTGCAGTATGACCACATTGGCCGACGTCAGGTTGATACCCAGACCCCCTGCCTTTGTGGACAGCAGGAACACATATATACCCTTGTCATTGTTGTACTCGTCTATTAATCTTTGTCTGTGAAGAAATAGACAATGAAAGTCAGTGTACTATGCAAGCAACGGCAGCCGGCAATTTTACTGGATACCAACAATCTTGGCGCCAGCTACTTTTCCTGGACATATCAATTCAAAACAGTGCAAAAAATGCCCATTTTAGTACTTTTGTCAATGGCTACTATGAAAGTAAAACTGGCTACTCAAATGTTTATGGAGAACGCTGTTTAAGAGTATTTATCCTTAAGCTAAATGATTTAAGAGAAGGAAACTATGGGTTCAGTGTAAACTTGTGCTTTCCATACCAACCAGCCTTTACACTGTTACTTCATGGACATAGCTGGCTCCTTTTTTAGCATTTCACATGTGGTTGCAGGTAAAATGCAGTTGATATTTGTAGATGATTTAGCTTGTTATAATGTATCAAAAACCCCATTCATTTTTTCTTAAATTTTAATATATACATGCACTTGAACACTAATATTTCAATTGTGTCACAGACATATTTTTTATTCATATTGTAGGATAGAGAAAATAGTTAGTATCATTGTGTACATGAATGTACCCCGAGTTGAAAAAAAGTTTACATAACAGGGCTTGCTGAGCCATGTAAGCCTATCTGAGAAAAGTAGAACATTCCCATGGAAACCTTTCTCCAAAGTGGGACAACATCAAGTACACAATTACAAGATCATAGTATTCTCTATCTTTATTCAGATTATTGTCTGTATGTTACAGTAGATGACATAACATAACATAAAATGACATACATGTAATACAATTACCCAAATAAAGTTAACATGTACTTCTGCTAAAATATAAGAAAGCTTTTGGGCAGGTAAAAAGCATTTCTTTATAAATGGAATAAAAAACTGTCTCCCTGTTTGGCTTTTTTGTTTGAAAATTAACTTGATAATGTTTATTAGTTTTCAATTTTAATCTATGAACAAAAACCCAACAACAACATAATACTTTTGAAGTTTCATTTACTTAACTAAATATTACCTTAATATAGTTAAAATAAAAAAGATGTCTATTCTTTAGAAGAATTCCCTTACATTCTGCTTTTGTTTGAAAACTCCTTTTATGTCAGAAAAAAAATCTAACTATGAAGGTGCACAAGATGGCATGCTGGTTTACCTGTTTGTAAAGCTTCATTTCTCTAGCATCAGTGCTTTTGAGGTACACTCGAAATAAGCTTAACAAAAAGCTGCTTTCAATACACGCAGTCTTCACTAATACAATTTTGTAGCAGTGGACTGTTGGTCTACCAAGCTAGCTATATCAACTGTACCTAACAACAATTCAGTGGGCAACTTTTTTTTATTATCCCCACGTTTTTCGGAGAAAAAGTTGGATTATGTGGTTATCTCCGCCGTCCCTCCGCCCGTCTTGGCCCCTATCTCCTCCAACACTATTAGCTCTAGAACCTTGAAACTTACACACATGAGCATATGTGCGACCTGGCACTATTTGGAATTTTGATCTGACCCCTGGGTCAAAAGTTATGGGGGTTGGGGTGGGACCGTCCGGGTCAGAGAATTTCACTCATTTTTTTAGGTTATTGTACATTAACTTCTTCATTTCTACACCGATTTACTTCAAATTGATACTAAACTTCTCTTATGACACTACGGTCAATCTCAACTATGCATAGCCCCATGACCAACCCTGGGGCGCCCCTGGGTCAAACATGTGGTGTGGGGATACGCGTCGGCCTCTGCCGCGCCATTTCTAGTTATACAAGTATCTGTTTCCAATTTTTTATTAATTTGTTCCTATTTAATGTGTTCAAACCAAACAAAAAGGGAAAAATGCAAACATAGTAAAGATGAAACCTTATACAAGACAAGAGTATTTGGCTTCTCCAAGTCAGACTCAAATGGAAGGACGGACAGACATTTGTGAATCTGTATGATGCCACTTACCCCTCATAAAAGGGTGGGGGCACAATAAGGTAGAATACAACATGTCTGTTAAAGAAACAAAATCTCACAGATCAAAGCTGCAACACTGTCAATTATCAGAGATAATAACTGGAACCTTTCATACCTATCTGGTACCGGGGTGGAGCCATCAAGGCGTAAAAAGCGAATACTCTTCATTTTCAAGAACACCTCCATGATGTCCAGTATACTCGTGAACTGACTGAAGAGTAATACCCGGTCACCCTTCGCTCTGTACTCGTCAAGTTTTCTATCGAGTACTCTAAACTTTCCTGAGTCATTGATCAGTGAGTCTTCGAGAAGGTACTTCTTAAGATGGCTCTGGAAATAATATAAACATTGACATTCATTAATGTTATGTGCTGCACCATGAGAAAATGAGTCCTATGAGTCTATGCTGTCTGCTCCATTGCGCAGGCTTGTCTGGAGCAACATAAGCCGCATATGGCGCAAGACCCATTTTCGCATGAAGAGCCTCTTTTTATAACTGAGCGAATTCTAATTGTTGCCATTATAGATGTTATTGATACTTCGAAGGTGAAATATGAAAAAGTAGAATATGAACAATATAATGATTATTATATCATAAAAAAGAGATAATACATATATTTGCTCTTATACCTACATATTTAATTATTTTAAAGATGATTGAATAAATTTGAAAATTTCTTGGAAATATTTAAGGGATGGTTTGTTTTAAAAGTGCTATCTAACAATACAGACAAAGAAATATACAATAAACACTGTTTTGTTAATAACTTACATCAGCTGAATTTGAAAAAAAAATATCAGGGATTTGTAATGCTTAACAAAATAGTAATTTGGACCATTTAAGTAGTTTATTGAACTTGCTGATAGCATGTGGATTGCTTTCATGAAGATTAATGAGGTAGTAATGCACATGTTGGAATGGTCAAGAGGTTCATGAATTTAGACCTGGGTTTGAAATTACAGAGGGAATCTTCTTCTTTTCTTTTAAATAACTATATAGATTTCTTTCTTCTTGATATACTTTAACTAAGCATCATTGATAAAAATCAGTCAAATTAAATGAATGACTAACTTCAAAATAAACAACATGAGAGAACAAGGCCGTTGAAACTTTAGACTTTCAAGTATAAAAACCATTTCTGTTATCTGCACAAATCATGATATGAGTCTTGTTCTGAGAAAACTGGGCTTAATGCATGTGCGTAAAGTGTCATCCCAGATTAGCCTGTGCAGTCCGCACAGGCTAATCAGGGACGACACTTTCCGCTTAAACTAGATTTTCAGTAAAAAAAGACTTCCTTTAAACAAAAAATACCATTAAAGCGGAAAGTGTCGTCCCTGGGATGATACTTTACCCACATGTATTAAGCCCAGTTTTCTCAGAACGTGTCTAATATATGGAATGTTGAAAAATGCAATAGTCATAAAGTCGAAATATAAAATTTTGTAAACAAAAATTCCCATACTAGACCTTGCTTGAACTTGAAATCACTTAATCTTCCTAATATACCTTGTAGAAGAGACAGCACTTATGAAGCTCAAAGTCTGACATGACCATCATGTCTTCTGCAATTAGATGGGGCAGGGCACCTCTGTCCTTATGGCTGGGCTCCTGAAAATAGACAACATTGTTATGAGCAATCTGATTGGTTAATTAGTTTGATCATGTGATCTGGGCTAGTGAAATGTGCAATGTTGTAGAATGAAGATTTCTGATACATAATAAACAACAATCTGAATAATGATAAGGTGCATTGTTTTATTACATTGCATGGTATAATTGTGGAGAGAGCAGATTGTATGTAAAATGTGGTTGGTGGGTATATTTGACCATGAAACTGGACCCCATGTCATAAAGAGGCTGATAAGTGCATTCTGATTGGTTGATGTATTTGATCACATGACCAGGCTTCTTAGAATACATGTGTCATGAGAACAAATTGGTTGAAATCTTGATTGCATGACCACGCTCCTTTGAAAAGAAATGACATAATGTAAATATTTCTTGTAAATGAATATTTGGATCTTCAGTGGTTTTACTGCATCCATATATGCTAATTGTACAGGTACATCTAACCTGTATTTTTAATAAGGTTGTATTTATGGTTGTCCTTTGAACAACCTCATTCTTTGAAATTGGTTTACAAATTATTGTTCTCACTTTGGAAATACAGCCTCATTTTCGATAGGAACATACAAAACCTTTTCCACACCAAATAGTTTCCAGAAAGATACATCGATTTGGCTATGCCTCACTTTACACTAAGCAGATGTATCAAAAGGTTAATACTACCAATTAGCATAAAGATTCATACTCTGAACCAGTATCAAATCTTGTAAACTTACCTGACACAGGTCTTTTGCCATCTTCTCCACAATTTTATCAGTGTAATGAGTCCTATGGAGGAGAGGGTGGTTTGCAGCCTTCCGCAGCTGCATTAACATGGCTGAGCCGCCGCCGCCCGATATATGGTCCGCAGACTCCTCCGACATTTGAAACTGGATTTTGTTGATGAGTCGATCGTACAGGGCCTGTTGCCCCGGCAACATTGTGCAGTACTCCAGATCTTCAAGCTTTTTCGGCAGCTGGCTCATCACCTGGGAAACGGTGTAAAAATAGAGACTTCCTTTCAACGAAAAATTCCAAAACAGCAAAAAGAGTTTTGCCTTATTTTCCATTGTGGACTGCACTAGCATTTAGGCAACTTTTCCCAGAATGCATCATCGTGCAGAACTCAAAGTACTCTTGCTTCTTGGGCAGTTTCCTCATTACCTCATTGACTTTAAATGACTCTGAAATATCAAAATTTTAGCATGTGCAGGCTTATCAGGTTGGACACTGTTCGCCTACACTGGATTTTCCTTTGGAAGGGAATCCCTTTAACGAAAGAAATACATACAAGCAGAAAAAGTGGTCCCTGATTAGCCTGAGCAGACTGCATTAGTTCCTGAATTTACTGCAGACTGCACAGGCAAATCTGAGATGACACTTAAAGCCCTAGCATTTAGACAGTTTTCCCAGAAAGCATCATCTTGCAGAACTCCAGATCCTCCAGCTTTTTTGGCTGCTGGCTCATGACATTGGAAGCGGTGTAAAAATGTAATGCTGAATGTTTGTAATTGACAGTCAACAAGAACAACTAGAGCTTTGTCACAGACGTGACGAATACCCCCCACATGAAGAGCGGATGAAAAGTACTTGAAATAGGGAACACCATGCTGAATGTGTAAAACACAATAAGTGACCCTGTGACCTAGTTTTTGGCCCGGCATGGCCCATGTTCGAACATGGTCTAGAGAGCATCTAGATAAAACTTCTGACCAAGTTTGGTGAAGAGCGGATGATAAGTACTTGAAATAGAGAGCGGACACCATGCTGAATGTGTAAAACGCATTAAGTGACCCCGTGACCTAGTTTTTTGCCCGGCATGGTCCATGTTCAAACATGGCCTAGAGATCATCTATATAAACTTCTGAACAAGTTTGGTGAAGATTGGATGTAAACTACTTCACTTAGAGAGCGGACACCATGCTCAATGTTTAAAACGCATAAAGTGACCCTGTGACCTAGTTTTTGACCCCGCAAGGCCCATGTTTAAACTTGGCCTTGAGATCATCTAGATAAAACTTCTGACCAAATAGGGTGAAGATCGGTTGAAAACTACTTGAATTAAAGAGCAGACACCATGCTGAGTGTTAAAAAACGCAATAAGTGACCCGGTGACCTCGTTTTTGGCCCAGCATGGCCCATGTTCAAACTTGGCCTAGAGATCATCTAGATAAAACTTCTGACCAAGTTTGGTGAAGATTGGATGAAAACTACTTGAATTAGAGAGCGGATCTCGTGCTGAATGTTTAATACGCACAAGGTGACCCCGTGACCTAGTTTTGATCTGGCATGACCCATATTCAAACTTGACCTAGAATTCATCTAGATACAACTTTTGACCAAGTTTAGTGAAGATCGGATGTAAACAACTCGAATTAGAGAGCGGACACTTAATACGGACCGACCAATCAACAGACACAGACCGACATACAAGTTCACTCCTATATACCCCGCTAAACTTCGTTTGTGGGGGTATAATAAATGACCCTGAATATATCCAATTGATTGATTTAACAAAAATCAGTTTTTCAAAAAAGTCTTTAATGTATACATATGTAAATTTGATTGCAATTTTAACAACAAGAAATTCTTCTATGAATGTCAACATTCAAGAAGAAATTACAGTATTTTACAATAAAACAATATTTTGGAAGTGTTGTTGAAAATAAAATCTTTTGTTGATAATCACTCATTTTGTATGTGCGTAATGTGTGATTACAGATACAATAAAACAATATTTTGGAAGTGTTGTTGAAAAAAAAATCTTTTGTTGATAATCACTCATTTTGTATGTGCGTTATGTGTGGTCACAGATTAGCCTGTGCAGTCCGCACATTCTTATCAGGGACCACACTTTCTTCTTAGACTAAATTTCCATGAACAAGGGCTGTTTGTAAAACATGCATGCCCCCCATATGGGCTGTCAGTTGTAGAGGCAGCCATTGTGTGAATATGTTTTTTGTCACTGTGACCTTGACCTTTGACCTAATGACCTGAAAATCAATAGGGGTCATCTGCCAGTCATGATTAATGTACCTATGAAGTTTCATAATCCTAGGCCTAATTATTCTTGAGTTATCATCAGGAAACCATTTTACTGTTTCAAGTCACTGTGACATTGACCTTTGACCTAGTGACCTGAAGATTAATAGGGGTCATCTGCCAGTTATGATCAATGTACTTATGAAGTTTCAGGATTCTAGGCCTAAGCATTCTTGAGTTATCATCCGGAAACCATTTTACAATTTCGAGTCACTGTGACCTTTGACCTAGTGACCTGGAAATCAATAGGGGTCATCTGCGAGTCATGATCATTGTACCTATGAAGTTTCATGATCCTAGGCCTAAGCGTTCTTGAGTTATCATCCGGAAACCATCTGGTATACGGACGGACCGACCGACCGACATGTGCAAAACAATATACCCCCTCTTCCAATCAAAGAGGGCCATAATTAATTTAACAATCCTAGAGCTTCAGGCTCTTAATCCAATTTTAACAAGGGCTGTTTGTAAAACATGCATGCCCCCCCCCATATGGGCTGTCAGTTGTAGTGGCAGCCATTGTATGAATACTTTTTTAGCACTGTGACCTTGACCTTTGACCTAGTGACCTGAAAATCAATAGGGGTCATCTGCGAGTCATGATCAATGTACCTATGAAGTTTCATGATCCTAGGCGAAAGCTTTCTTGTGTTATCATCCGGAAACCATTTTACTGTGTCAAGTCACTGTTACCTTGACCTTTGACCTAGTGACCTGAAAGTCAATAGGGGTCATCTGCGAGTCATGATCAATGTACCTATGAAGTTTCATGATCCTAGGCGTAAGCGTTTTTGAGTTATCATCAGGAAACAATTTTTCTAAGTTGAGTCACCGTGACCTTGACCTTTGACCTAGTGACCTGAAAATCATTAGGGGTCATCTGCGAGTCATGATCAATGTACCTATGAAGTTTCGTTATCTTAGGCATAAGCTTTCTTGAGTTATCATCCGGAAACCATTTTACTATTTCGGGTCACTGTGACCTTGACCTTTGACCTAGTGACCTGAAAATCAATAGGGGTCATCTGCGAGTCATGATAAATGTACCTATGAAGTTTCATGATCCTAGGCATATGCGATCTTGAGTTATCATCCGGAAACCATTTTACTATTTCGGGTCACCGTGACCTTGACCTTTGACCTAGTGACCTGAAAATCAATAGGGGTCATCTGCGAGTAATGATCAATGTATCTATGAAGTTTCATGATCCTAGGCATAAGCGTTCTTGAGTTATCATTCAGAAACCATTTTACTATATCGGGTCACCGTGACCTTGACCTAGTGACCTGAAAATCAATAGGGGTCATCTGTGAGTCGTGATCAATGTACCTATGAAGTTTCATGATCATAGGCATAAGCGTTCTTGATTAATCAGCCGGAAACCATTTTACTATATCGGGTCACTGTGACCTTGACCTTTGACCTAGTGACCTCAAAATCAATAGGGGTCATCTGCGAGTCATGATCAATGTACCTATGAAGTTTCATGACCCTAGGCCTAAGCGTTCTTGAGTTATTATCTGGAAACCATCTGGTGGACGGACATACGGACCAACATGAGCAAAACAATATCCCCCTCTATTTCGAAGGGGGGCATAAATATGATTCTATAAATTATTTTGCCCATAACCTTTGCATGAATATTGGTTATTAATAGTAATTTACTTTATTTGCAGCAAACTATAAAGCAATTAGAGCAGCAATATTGATCTATTCTGTCTGGGGATGTTTAAATAAAAGGTAAACAGGTGACACTCACGACTGGGCCAGTTTTTTATTATTTAATTTATAATAACTAGATTGTTAACTTTTGAAGGTCCTTTTTAATTTAATGTTTCTGATTATATTTACATCCCTCAATTAATGATACTAGTTTGTATATTGTACAGAATTTTAAGTTAAATCTAAATTTACAGTTTACATAAAAACGAATTTAGTTCCCTGACATTTAACATTGAGTTAAAATATACCATGTTTATCTGTCAATGTATTGATTACTAACGAGTTTATAAAATTCAACAGCATTGACAAAGAGTTCATTTTTACATTTTAAACCATGTTATACTGTAAATAGCCTAACTTGGTAATATGATACAGGTTCTTTATAAAAAAAATGTGCAACACAATGCACAATCACATGCCCGGATATCGTCTGCGTTGGTAACTAAGATTGAATTTCAATTTTCAACGACAGAAAATATCAATAGTGACACAAATGGCTTCCAATATGGAGGGTTCAATCCATAGAGGATGTGACTTTATTTTTGACTTTAATTGTTTCACCTGTATGGAAACTTACAGGAACACAGAGGCTGAATTTTACTGTGAGGAATGTTCTAAATTGCACTGTAGCAAATGTGTGGAGCATCATAATTATCTTTACAAGAAGCATGCCATTTTGGGCAAAGAAAACATCAGCCTATGGCCTGAGACTGATGTGGTTGAACAAGAGAAATGTAAGGAGCACCCGAAAGAAAAACTGACCATATTCTGTGAGGAGCACAGTGTGCTGATATGTCATGTCTGCCATTTCCACAATCATCAGTAAGTACATGTTATGAAGATCTTTTTTTTTTTAATGTTTATACCAATATTTAGCCATCCTTTATCTCTCCCGAGATATTAAATATTTCACAAGAGTTCCTGATACATATTTTTTGTTCACCTGCCCAATGATAAATGTCATCTTGTTTTGGTTGAATATTGATTTTTAACCACTGCATCACTCATGAAACAAGACATAATTGGAAAATGCAGCAAAGCTGTACATATGACCTTGACCTTTGATCTCTTGACTTGATAATCATTATGAGACATTCTTCATAAAGACAAACCAGCATACTGATTTAAATGATGCTAAGAGATTTCTAGATATAAATATATATAAACAATTGTGATATTAACCACATGTGACCTTGATCTTTGACCTCTTGACCTCAATATCATTATTCTTTCCTCTTAACAAGCATAGAAATATAGATGATCATTTGTGAAAGCATTCTATAAATATCATGCAGAAAACAATTTCTTTATACAAACGCATACTATCTTGACCTTTAACCTTGTGATCTCAAAATAAAACAAGCAAATTTGTTGAATTGATATCCCCTGCCAAATAAATTTTGTTTATGGATGGAAGAACATCCCTTGATAAACGGTTTAATATTATGGCTTAGGTGGGGGCCAAAAAAACGTCTTTTCCACCCATTTAACCACTATACCAATTTTCATGATCACACGTCAAGGTGTTCTTAAAATAAATATAGTGCAAAAACGAATTTCATGCTCCAAACTTATGTGACCTTGACCTTTGACTTTGTAATATGTTTTTAAAGATATTTTGTGTGACAAAATAATATAATTCAACATAAATTGTCGATCTAGGAATATAATCCATCCTTTGGGAAAACACATACATGATGTTAATTGATGTTTTTGTAGGAAATGCAGTCATTTGGTACTAATATCTGACAAAGTGAAACAGCTGCATCAAAAAGGAGACTTTAAGCAGTTGTCAGCAACTATTTATAAACAACACCAGCAATTGGTAGATGAGAAAGATGACTTAGAGGAGAATATTAAGTCTCTTGAGAAATCGTACAAGAAAATTCTGGAAGAAATCAATGCTTTACGAAAGACAATTAATGATTCTTTTGATCAACTGGAGAAATATACCAAGAAGGAGTTGGACACATTTCTGGTCACAATGAGAACACCAATTCAAACTGACATTGAAAACTGCACTCAGTCCATCAAAAATATTATTATTATTATAAAATATATGAAGATTTGCTGAAAATAAAAGACAAAAGTGAAGCACTTAGTTTTATCAAGTACAGAAAATGTCTTGACCAGTCCCTTAAGCTAGAATCAGTTTTACAAGAAAGGACAACAAAGACTGAAATGACACTAACCTTTAAGCCTGATTCAACCATCCAACAAACCCTTTCCACTCTCTCAGGATTGGGACAAATACTGAGCACAGTGCGACAATCACAACCTGTTAAAAGGACAACACGGACCACGGATAGCAGACAGACTAAACCTAAAGAAACCAGCCAGTCTGACCCTGGACACCAAACAACTTCAGGATTCAAGGTGAACAAACCCAATCCAGAATCCAGTACATCTAGAACTTATAGCCCTGAAAACGGAACAAGTGATCTGACCAAGTCGGGCCAGGTGTCTGATCCAGTATCAAATTCATCAGACCAGCTGGTCCAGGGTTATCAACCAGGTGCAGTAACCAAGTCTGATCAAATCATAAAAGTGAAGAGTAGTAAGAAGTACAGTGTGAAGAATGAGGGTGAAAATGACTCATGCTATATAGGCAGTATCTGTGAGACAGCTTCTGGAGAACTCCTCATCACAGACTGGACTAACGATAAAGTGAAGCTCCTGGATCAGACCTACAAGGTGGTGGCCCACTGTGACTTGCCTGGTCCACCTGTGTCCATGTGCAGCATTGACTCCAGTCTGGCAGCTGTTACTATGTTACCAAATGAGGTCCATTTTATCAGAGTGACCAATGGTCAGTTGATAAAGGACAGGGTAATGGAGCTCAAACATGCCTGTCTTGGTATTGCCCATCAGCATGGTAACCTGTACATAACAAATGGTAGAGCTCTGTACCAATATACTCTGGATGGAAGACTGGTGAGGGAGCTGTGTGATTTATCAGGTCAATGGACAGGTAATACTTATTCCTAGCATTATTCTAATGTTCAAAACTTTAAGAACCAATGCTTCTGTCACTGAAATAAAGCTTCACATAACCATAATCTTATCAAACAAATATATGTTTTGCAAATAATGATCTGCGCATCTTGAACCAAATTTTATTATTTAGTTTTAATGCTTATTCCCAAATATGATATTGTGCAAATCAAGGAAATATTTTCATGATACATTTACGTTAGACAATTATATCTTTGATAGTTATTCAACACAGTAAAACACTTAACCAATTTATCTAATTAAAAGGACCACAATATATCACAACAGCAATACACCTGTTCTTTATAGTTGTCATTACTTTACAATATGTTTAATAATATTATTATTATTAATTATAATTTTATAAAGTGTTTTATGTATGCACTTAACACTTAAAGCGGGTATATACGATCTTTTATATGTGTTTAATTCTAATATATTGATAAAATATGTTACAATAACACAAAATAGGCAAGAAAAATTATACATTAAAGCCGAATTTCATAAAATGCAGCAAAGACAAATTAGCGCCCCGAGCCGATAGTGACGTACATATTTTCTTACAATAACCGAAGCATTCGTCTTTGTATTAGGATCGGAGATGGTGTTCGTGTGTCGTATGAATAGATATCGTTGCAGGAATTCAAATAAACCGTTAAACTAAGTTTAGATGCACATCGTACATGTATGGTATACATGCTGGCGAATTCGGCTGTACAACCGTTTTCAATTTCAGAATTAAATATCTGGCTTATTTCGCATTTTTCCGCACATGTTCTTCTTAACTTTTATGTTAATTTATATTGAAATATATATATAATAAGTATTTAACACAGTTTGTATAAATTCATTAATATTTGACAAAATCGTATATACCCGCTTTAATAAAATAATAAAAGCTGTACTTAATTGTATAACAATAACATTAGACTCACTACTTTTTATATAACACCCTTCATTTCCACATACTATCAACATCTCATCATCACTGTCTTCTATACCACAGCGAGTCCAGATGGATACATATATTCGACCAACTATGAGACAGTTACCTCCTGTGCAGTGAGTCCAGATGGAGACAGGATATATGTGACCAACCAGGACAGTAAACAGGTGGTCACATTGTCCAGGGATGGCACAGTGATCTCCACTCTAACTGACCCTGCACTGGACTTCGATAAAAAAGTACTACCTGGCCTACATGTGACAGATTCAGGACAAGTTCTGGTGTGTGGAAACTACACAAACACAATTGTCCAGGTGGACAGAGATGGGAGACAGAGACTGACAGAGGTGGTCACAGAGAATGATGGTGTGACTTACCCTATGTCTGTCTACTACAGTAAGCACACAGGCTCACTCATTGTAGGGATGATGTTCAATAGTGACATCATAGTGTTTAAGACACAGTAACTGTTAGATAAGGATGATGTTCATGCATAATAATGTACACATATAAACAGTTGTCTTTTAAAACAGTAATACTGCCGTGGCTCCATGTGGCAGATGCAGGACAAGTTCCCCTGTGTTTATACTTGTCCCAAACAATCCTCCAGATGGACCGAGATGTGAGACAGATACTGGCAGAGGTGGTCACAGAGAGTTATGGTGTGATTCACCCTATATCTGTCTACTACAGTCAGCACACAAACTCAATCATGGCAGGAATGGGGCACAATAATGACATGAACGTGTTTAAAAAAACAGTGACTGTTGGAGTAGGATGATGTCCATGTATAATAATGTACACATTCATGTAAACAGTTTTCATTTGAAACAATGTTACATTTTTGTATACAATCTTTATAAGACACAGTGACTGTTGGAATAGGAACTATTCAATATTCCCTGTATGAAACTATTACAAATATCCCATGAAACGTCTTTTCCGAATTGTCATCAGTGAAAAATTTAAATTGCAATATTCTCAAATATAATTAGAAAAAGAAACAACTAATTAGTTTAATTTAAATTAAGTTTGAAAGGATTGTACAAGCATAAAAGAACAGTCTATTAACCCATTGCATGCTGGGTAATTTGTCGTCTGCTAAAATGTCGTCTGTTGAATTTCTAAAATTAGCATTTTCTTCGAATTTTTTTCAAAGAATACTATCAGAATAGCAAACAGTTTGGATCCAGATGAGACGCCACGTTCTGTGGCGTCTCATCTGGATCCAAACTGTTTGCAAAAGCCTTTAAAATTCAGCTCCAGCGCTTTAAGGGTTAAAATGATTTAGTCTGAGGATTTTTTTACTTAATGTTTATAAATATCTTATGATATTGTTCATGATATGCATGCAATTAATAATTTTATGAACATTGTCAGTGTATCAAGTATTTTGTAAACTTATATTTATGTGAGTATAATATCTAGCAATAATTATACTTGTCCAAATGACACATCGAATAAAAACAAAATGACCCAGTAGCGTGAAAATTTAAGGATTTGAAATCTAAGAATAACCTGATCCAAAATCAATATTGAAATATATTGAAATAAACAGCTTAACAAATTTTCACTTCAACTTAGGCCAGGACAGACTATTCACCAAACCTTGTTAAACAATCCTAAGTGAATTCATCAGATCAACATAATCCTCTAACTTATATTTCGGGACAGGGCCAAATGTCATGAACTAACAAGGTCAACTTTGAACTTGTTCTTGAAAACATTTTACTATTTTGAGTCACTGTGACCTTGACCTTTGACCTAGTGACCTGAAAATAGGGGTCATCTGCCAGTCATTATCAATGTACCGATGAAGTTTCATGATCCTAGGCCTAAGCGTTCTTGAGTTATCATCCGGAAACCATCTGGTGGACGGACCGACCAACCGACGGACTGACCGACATGTGCAAAACAATATACCAATAAAAATTCCAAAACTGATTATTATAAATCAGTTGTCATTATCTGCATACACTCTATCAGTTACAACAGCTAACAGTCTTACCTCTGATTTTAACCGTCGTAACACGAATGGTGTCATGATCTTCTTAGCCTGTGCAATGCGATCTTGCTCATAGCTGCTTCTCTTCTCGTCACCATTTGTTCTCTGAGAACATCAAATCAAATTTTTGGCCAAGTACACAGATTCATTTAATACAGTAATTCTGATGTATTTCACATTGCCATAAGAAACATAAAAAAAACTGTCCTTATGTACTAGTTGAAATTCTTAAAAATAATTGCTTTTAAAAGTTATTAGAAACCAGAGATGTGTTTGTCAGAAACACAATGCCCCCTTCTGCGCCGCTTTGAAGCCATATATTTGACCTTTGACCTTGAACAATGACCTTTGCCTTTCACTACTCAAAATGTGCAGCTCCATGAGATACACATGTATGACAAATATCAAGTTGCTATCTTCAATATTGCAAAAGTTATGACAAATGTTAAAGTTTTCGGACGGACAGACAGACACCATATATTTGACCTTTGACCTTGAAAAATGACCTTGACCTTTCACCCCTCAAAATGTGCAGCTCCATGAGATACACATACATGCCAAATATCAAGTTGCTATCTCCAATATTGCAAAAGTTATGACCATGTTAAAGTTTTCAAACGGATGGACGGACTGACTGACGGACAGTTAAAAAACTATATGCCACCCTTCGTGGAGAACAAAAAAGCTGCACTTACCCGTGTGTTTACATCCATTAAAGTATAGTTGTGAACCCCACAAACTTAAGTGATTCTGCACCCTGATAACATTTCAAAAGTCAGTGCAATTCCCAGACATTATGGCACCATTGTTTATTTGCTGATAGCTTTAGACATTGCAACAACATTTCTAAACATATAATTAAAACAAACAAAAATCTATGACAGCTTTTGTTGGCGTCGCACTGAAGTGCCGCGACTCGTATGTAATACATTTTTTTTTCGCTTATGGGAGGAGAAGTTATTTTACCGATCAATGTATATATTTTTGTTGTCAGATGATCTTGCAAAGTGGTGATTTTTTGTGTAAGTTAGTGTAAATAAGTACTGCATTTGTGCCTATTACATTTACTACAACATTTATTGCCCATAATGCAAAGCTAATTCTTTTAATTAATAACTGATCACAGGGACTGGGCAATAATAAAAGATCACTGGGACTGGGCAAATACGCGAACCGGTGAAACTTTCTGGGCTTGTATAAAAACAAAACATAATCAAAATATATTTTTTTTGTGGTTTTTCTAACAATAGCGCAGACTTTTGCTGTTCGAGTTTTGGTTAACGCGTATTTTCTTCAATTTTACAAGACGACAGCGATTAGATGGTTTATTGCTTTATTGATAGCCGTTACACAACAGTCACTTATTAATATCTTAGTTAGAAGGTGATTTTTCAAGCGGTTCCGTAGTGTAGTGGTTACACGCTCGCTTCACATGTGAGAGGCCCAAGGTTTGAGCCCCAGTAGAATCAAATTATGTTATGTTTGCTCTATGTTAACTTTTTGTTTTGATGTAGACATTTTAGTTTAAATAAATATGCTGTTTTATTGTAACCATTTTTTGTGTTTATTATGCCCATGACATATATGTGTTAGAGGGTGGGGGTGTTCGTAAACACATTAAAACTTTTACAGTGTTTTTATATCAATGAGTACTCAACCCCTATCGTAAATGAGCAACGTAAGAATAAGTTCAGAATCATCTCCCCTTGAAGTTGAGAAAAATATGAAATTACGCTTACAAGATGAAGCATATTTTTTAAAACCTACACAGTTCTGTTCCATTAATGAAAACTGCACACGGATGCCAGTTAAAAACAAGAGCACCGCCTTGCGGGTGCAGACCGCTCATCTATTTTTCTTTTTAAAGGTTTAGGGACCTATCTCAATTTCAATCACAAAGGAGGGAGGGGTGGAGTGGAGAGGGGTGTATAGTGTGGGGGTGTGGTCATTTATTACATTATCTTCCAAAAATGCAAAAAATATGCAAAAAACAAAATAATAAAAATAAATATTTGTGTTTTCTAACCATGTTTGAAAAAAACAAGAGATGTGTTTGTCAGAAACGCTATGCCCCCTATTCCACCGCTTTGAAATTTGTTATTGTTTTTTTTTTACCTTTGACCTTGAAGGATGACCTTGACCTTGAACTTCCACTACTCAAAATGTGCAGCTTTATGAGAAGGCCGCTTTGAAAAATTATTTGTTTGACCTTTGACCTTGAAGAATGACCTTGACCTTGAACTTCCACCACTAAAAATGTGCAGCTTCATGAGAACGCCGCTTTGAATTTTTATTTTAAAAAAAGACCTTTGACCTTGAAGGATGACCTTGACCTTGAAGGATGACCTTGACCTTGAACTTCCACCACTCAAAATGTGCAGCTTCATGTGAACGCCGCTTTGAAATTGAAAAAAAAAATTGACCTTGAAGGATGACCTTGACCTTGAACTTCCACCACTCAAAATGTGCAGCTTCATGATAACGCTGCTTTGAATTTTTATATATTTTTTTTGACAATTTACCTTGAAGGATGACCTTGACCTTGAAGGATGACCTTGACCTTGAACTTCCACTACTCAAAATGTGCAGCTTCATGGTAATGCCGCTTTGAAATCTTTATTTTTTACCTTTGACCTTGCAGGATGACCTTGACATTGAAGAATGACCTTGAACTTCCACCACTCAAAATGTGCAGCTTCATGAGAACGCCGCTTTGATTTATTTTTTTTTGGACCTTTGACCTTGAAGGATGACCTTGACCTTGAAGGATGACCTTGACCTTGAACTTCCACCACTCAAAATGTGCAGCTTCATGAGAATGCCGCTTTGATTTTATTTTTTATTTTTTACCTTGAAGGATGACCTTGACCTTGAACTTCCACCACTCAAAATGTGCAGCTTTATGAGATACACATGCATGCCAAATATCAAGTTGCTATCTTCAATATTAAAAAAGTTATGGCCAATGTTAAAGTTTTCGGACGGACAGACGCCATATATTTGACATTCGACCTTGAAGGATGACCTTCACATTCACCATTCACCACTCAATATGTTCAACTCCATGAGATACACATGCATGCCAAATATCAAGTTGCTATCTTCAATATTGAAAAAGTTAAGGCCAATGTTAAAGTTTTCGGACGCACTGACATCATAAATTTGACATTTGACCTTGAAGGATGACCTTGACCTTTCACCACTCAAAATGTGCAGCTCCATGAGATCCACACCTGCATGCCAAATATCAAGTTGTTATCTTCAAAAGTGAAAAAGTTATAAGCCAATGTTAGTTTTTTTTCGGACAGACGAACAGACTGACTGACATACTGACGGACAGTTCAACTGCCAGGGGCATAAAAATTATTTTTTTGGGGTGGGGGGTGGGGGGGAGGGGGGTGGTATAGTGTGAGGGTGTGGTGGTCATTTATTAGATGATCTTTAATTTAAAAAAAAACAAGAGATGTGTTTGTCAGAAACACAATGCCCCCTTCTGTGCCGCATTGAAATAAAATTTCTATTTATCATTTGGCAGGTATAGAAATCATCTCCCTTTAAAGGTTATTACTTCCCTTGAATTTTGTCCAATCCAACCGGGGGGGGGGTCTCACAGTCAATTATGACCATGTCAGACATCACTGACAACCAAGGCCTGTGGTTTAAAAGAGATTATAGCCAGAGTTGATCATGTATCTATGGACATATGTCCACAGGTATGTTATGAACATCAAAGAAATTATAATTATATCATTAAAAAAAAAAACTTTGAAAAATCAATCATTTAGGTTATAAATAATCAAAATAATAAATCTGTACAGTAACTGTGAAAAGAACAATTCTTGGTAAGGAAATATACAATATGAGATTTATAATTATATAAATTACTTTCCTTGAAAATAATTGTCTGTAACAAATCTCTATTTTTAGTAGCAAATAATTAAAAGCCACTACCATGACTTTAGATTCACCACTCAAAATGTTCAGCTCCATGAGATACACATGCATGCCAAATATATAAAGTGGCTATGTTCAATATTGAATAATTTTCTCCCTTTTTAAAGCTTATTACTTCATTAAATCTGTATTTTTTACCGTAGACCGTAAAGGATGACCTTGACCTTTTACCACAATGTGTTTGTCAGAAACACAATGCCGCCTACTGCGCGGCTTTGATTTATTTAACAAAAATATATACGTGGGCAGGTCAGATAACTATGTCCATTTAAAGCTTATTACTTCCCTTGACTTTGTTTTTTCGACCCTAGACCTTGAAGGATGATGTTCACCTTGAAATATTACCACTCAAAATGTGCAGTTCCATGAGATACACATGCATGCAAAATATCAAGGTGCTATCTTCAATATTTAACAAGAGATGTGTTTGTCAGAAACACAATGCCCCCTATTGCGCCACTTTGAAGCCATAAATTTGACCTTTGACCTTGAAGGATAACCTTGACCTTTCACCACTCAAAATGTGCAGCTCCATGAGATACATATGCATGCCAAATATTAAGTTGCTATCTTCAATATTGCAAAAGTTATTGCAAATGTTAAAGTTGGCGCAAACCAACCAACAGACCAACAGACCAACCAACGAACCAACAGACAGGGCAAAAACAATATGTCCCCCACTATAGTGGTGGGGGACATAAAATGCCAAATAACAAGGTTGCCATGGAAACAGTTTCATAGCACAGTTTTCTGCTGAGATAATTGATTTTCCCAATCCAATTGATCTTAGAAGATGTTCAATCAATACACCAAAACACAATAGGTTTACTTGGCTTATCAGAAAAGATCAAAGATAAGGCTCTACAGTGCATTAGTACATGTACAGTTATTTTATGACATAGAAACAATAGGTTAATTAAATTTCATGCAAACTACTGTCTTTATGTACACCACATTTTATGAAAGAAGTCCCAGGTTTATACAAGACAGTTAACTATAAGAAAGTATGTACAGGTTATCTTTCTTTAACATTATGGCTTATCACAACTAGACTGTTCACATGTTTTCACTATATACATAGAGAGATAAGTGCCCCACCCCCTGGCGGCCATGTTTTTCCAGCGGTCATGACCATTTTTTAGACAAAATTTCATGATGATTAGGCAAAAAATGTGACTTCTAGGGTGTTCACAAGCTTTTTTTACTATATAGATATAAGGAAAATGACCCCCCACCCCTGGCGGCCATGTTTTTTTTACCGATCCCAACCATTTTCGAACTCAACTGTCGTATCCAGGAAACAAATGTTCTGACCAAATTTCATGAAAATTGGACCAAAAATGTGACTTTTACAGTGTTCACATGTTTTCACTATACACATATAGAGAAAACTGCCGCGCCCCCTGGCGGCCATGTTTTTTCACTGATTCGAGATATAAATGAAACCAATTTTTTGACCAAGTTTCATGATGATTGGGCAAAAATTGTGACTTCTAGAGTGTTCACAAGGTTTCTCATTAGCCATATAAGGAATACTGCCACGCCCCTTGGCGGCCATGTTTTTCAACGGACCAGAACCATTTTTCAACTCAACCAACATATCATTAAGACAAACATTTTGACAAAGTTACATGAAGATTGGGCATCAAATGTGACTTCTACAGTGTTCACAAGGTTTTTCTTTTTTTTGACCTAGTGACCTAGTTTTTGACCCAACATGACCCAGTTTCGAACTCGGTCAAGGTATCATTGAGACAAATGTTCTGACCAAGTTTCATGAAGATCGGACAATAAATGTGGCCTCTAGAGTGTTCACAAGGCAAAATGTTGACGACGGACTACACACGACGGACAAAAGGCGATCACAAAAGCTCACCATGAGCACGTTGTGCTCAGGTGAGCTAAAAAGGGCAGTTATTATTTACTTGCATAGATAACTACACTTTGTTCAACAACTAAAATGCAGAGAACAAAGGCAAACTAGAGTGTTCACAAGGCAAAATGTTGACTACGCACGACGGACAAAAGGCGATCACAAAAGTGCACCATGAGCACGTTGTGCTCAGGTGAGCTAAAAATCAAATAGTATTTAAAACCTGGTAACATCTTAATTGTTGTGATTTTTATTTATTGAGCCTCGTTCTGGGAAAACTGGGCTTAATGCATGTGCATAAAGTTGTCCCAGATTACTCTGCACAGTCCCCCCAGGCTAATCAGGGACTACTCTGCACAGTCCCCCCAGGCTAATCAGGGACTACTCTGCACAGTCCCCCCAGGCTAATCAGGGACTACACTTTCTGCTTAGACTTGATGTTTGTTTTAAAATAGACTTCCTTGAACACAAAAATTTCCATAAAAGCAGAATTTGAGAAAAAATCGTCCCAGATTAGCCAGTGTGATCTGTAATGGATAATCTAGGACGACACTTTATCCAACTGCATTAAACCCCATTTTCCCCTAACACAGCTCAATTTATCCCCAAATGTTCTGCCTACTCACTGAGATCATGGTGAACATGCGCTTGAGCTGCTCCGTCTTGCCCACGAACATGTCCGGCATACAGAAGCAGAGTAGTGACATCAGCTCCAGCAGATTATTCTGTAGAGGGGTCCCCGTCAAAAGCAGTCGTCTGTGGGCCTGTTGGGGGAGGGTACACGTAGCAGTTGACAGTTATAATGCAGTGCACATGATATATAGGACTAAAATATTATTCCTGTTTATCGGTACGGGTACAAGTTGATGTTTTTTATTTAGTTCATATCAGCCTCACCCCGACAAAATGCATGTTATTGCATGTTCGTAAAGTGTAGTCCCAGATTCATTGCATGTGCGTAAAGTGTAGTCCCAGATTTATTGCATGTGCGTAAAGTGTAGTCCCAAATTTATTGCATGTGCGTAAAGTGTAGTCCCAGATTTATTGCATGTGCGTAAAGTGTAGTCCCAGATTTATTGCATGTGCGTAAAGTGTAGTCCCAGATTTATTGCATGTGCGTAAAGTGTAGTCCCAGATTAGGCTGTTATTGGTCTGTTTAACGGAGAGAGAAAAAGGGTAGAATTCTAGTAGAAAATAAATTCATTTAATGTTACATTTCAGACAAGGGTAATAGCATCACTTGAAAGTAAAGATTGCTTAGAACTAGCATCTTCATAAGGAATCTTGATACAACTCATGTAATGATTGCACAGCAGGAAATATATGCCAAAAACATCGCTGACTCGCCAAAAGAGTGAAACATGGCAGTTTGCTTCATTACTTGAGACACTTTCCAGATACTGTCCCTGTTTTTCACCTACAAATATCACTTAGTTACACAGGTGTGAATTTGGAAACATCTCAGGTGCCATGCAACTTCACTGGGCTTACCAAAACACATATGATACGCTTTTGGAAAAAGGGCATTAATGCATGTGCGCAGTGTCATCATTGATAAGCAGGTGCAGTCTGCAAAAGTCAGAGACAACACTTACTGCTTTTATGGAATTTTTTTTTTTAATGGATGTCTCTTCTTAGCGAAAATCCAGCAAGTTTAGGCAGAAAGTGGCATCCTTGATTAGCTTGTTCAGACTGCTTAGGCTAATCTGGGATGAAACTTTACGCACATGCATTAAACCCCTTTGTCCACGAAAAAAAAGGCTCATATCACTTTTAAACAGCTCTCACAAAGTTAATTTTGTCAAACAATTATCACACTGAAAAGGAGTAAATCATATGAACAGAGAAATCACAGCAGTGGCTATATATGTACTTGTATCCTCATGAGATTCTGATATCTGAGAGATGACATGTTCTTCAGTAGGTGGCCCTCATCGAAGATGGCGTAGTGAAACTCAAACTTCTTAAACAGACTCCTGTCATCTACAGTCCCTGTGGCCATGTTGTAACTGGAACACAACAGGACAGGTATACACCGACCAATTCTAAGACTTAAGAATAGGAATTTACCCTTTACCACTTAGATACATATTTTTACATATTTATAGTCCCTTAGAAAGTTAAATTTAATCAAAGACCTTTCTTACAAAATCCAAGTTTTAAAGGCATCATTTCCAACCCTTAGATACTGATGAGCAGCAAACAGCATACAATCTTAACAGACTGCGAGTTACTCACAGGCTGTTTTGGTTTAATGCTGTTTGCACATAGCCATTTTCACTTCTGAGTGGGAAAGGGGTAACAAAAATCATTTTTTCCATAACAACATTATTTCTATGCCAACATTGCATGACTCACGTAGTGATGATGACATTGTATTCCTCGTCCCTGTTATACATGATAAACTGGCGTGTAGCCCGCCGCTCCTCCTGGGAACCGTAGTACACAAGCACCTTCAGGGCCGGGCACCACACCTTGCACTCACGGATCCAGTTGTCTGCCAATAAAATATGCCTGTTTCTGGGAAATCTCGGCTTAATGCATAGTGAGAAAAGTGTCATCCCAGATTAGCCTGTAAAGTCTGCAAAGGCTAATCTGTGATGACACTTTATGCCTAAACTGGATTTTGGCTAAGAGACTCTTATGACGAAAAAAACCTATAAAAGTCGAAAGTGTCATCCCTGATAAGTCTGGTCAGACTGCACAGGCTAATCTGGGATGACACTTTATGCAAATTCATTAAGCCCAGATTTCCCGGACAAGGCTCAAATAATAAAGCCTTTGTTAGGCTGTCCCTAAATAAGTTTGAAAACTGTAGTACTATCATAGTTTTTATAATTCATAAATGAACAGTAATGTACTCACTGATCCAGTTGTCAGTCCATGGTGGGAGGAACAAACAGAATAAAAGTGCTCTCTAGTAATAAAATGAGGATCTTGTGCAGATCCCCATCGATGTGTTGGGCGCGAAAAATGTACGGAATTAAATTGTATTCTTGTATCTTGTATTGATTTACTTCTTGAATAACCGTTCTCATTAAACATTTTGACCTATGGATCATATTGCATATTATTCTTTTTTTGAAGAATCACACCATTTAAGGGATACATATAAGACCTATACCCATGACATTGGATGTGTATAGTAATTAGTTTTCGGACAATTAAAAATATTTAAAAAAAAATTGTGTCTGAAAAATTAGATACAATTTCTTTTTTTTCTAATACAAAATTACAGACACAAACAATACTGTATGCGTGTTTAAAAGTTAATAGACACTCATTGATGATCTGATACTGGTATACAATGTGTACGAAGTCAAATGTTATTAATTGTAACAAATAATAGCATCTGCTTGTAAAATACGCAGTTTAGTACAAGTTACTTGTATGTATGTTTTACTTTAAACTGATGGGTAAAACCATTGTCTATTACTGTTTTACATATTTATCTACACAATAACGCAAACATCTGCCAGGTTTTATGACCTTAACCTGCTTGTAAAAACGCATGATCAAAGTGTCGCCAGCGCAACAGGGCAGAATTCTGGTAAAATAACATTGTATAATAAACTGTCCCTAAATTAAGAGTAATTAATTTTGGACAAAAACCTGTATGTCCGAAAATTAAAAGTCATAACAAATAATTATATTGGCTGAAACAGGGATGTCCGAAAATTTCCAACAATTTAGAGTAACAGTAATTACGGTAAGCTTTATTTCATATTAAATGGCTAAAAAGTCTTCTTATGGATTTACAACTTTTGAACAATTTAAGATAAAACTTAATCAAGGAGAAAAAACTTAACATAAAGATATAAGTTGAATTGATATTACACTTTCAAACTCTTTACCGATTCTTAACAGCCCTATTCCTCAACATTGGAAAGCCAATTATTAATTGAAGATTTTGGGAATGGATTTGGGTAAAAATATAATTTTGTCCATTCTGAATATGACCAAATAACGGCTATAAAAACTGCAAAAAAAGCTCTGTGAAGGCACACTGGACAAATTATAATGCAAATTGCAATCAATAAAATATTGTTAAATTCAAGTGCTTTATTAGGCATACTTTTTTGTCACAGATATGAGAAACAGTGAATGAAAATTACATAACGACGCTATAAGACTTAGCATCTAAGTGTTAGAGTACATGTAATGAGCATCAACATGTCCTCAATGCCTCAATAATCAACTGCTAGCTACCTACCAATGGTGGATGAAGGTACTATGATGACATGAGGGCCAGTCTCTCCCTCCTCCATTAGGTGGGCCAGGAATGCGACTGTCTGGATTGTCTTACCAAGGCCCTGTGAAAATAAAAGATCAATGTAGAGAATGTGTACACAGATAACTTATATTTCAGTGAAATTAATGGACCATAGAAAGACTTCAATCTACAGAATGGCCAAAGCTAATTAAAGCTTTGCTGTTTTCTTCAAAAGGTCTGTAGAATTAGCATACCTATCTAATGGATTGACATTAAGGCCAATTATAAGAAAATCCATCTTAACAAAAAAGAGTAAAAAAACAACCAGAATCCAGTATGAAAAGCAAGGACTCTAAAAATAAACAATAGCTGTTGCAGAACTTGCTTTACCAATGCAATGCTGCCCTATACTGATCATGAAGTCAAAACCTATTTATTTTTAGCTTGGTTGCATTGAGAGCCTTATGTTTATTGAAACGCTCTCAAGTCCATTTCCTGGATAGAACCAGTACTTGGTATTGTTTGGGTCAATTTTAAGAACGCTCCCAACGTGGGGATTGAACCCATGACCTCCCGGTTGCTAGACAGACACACCATATCCACTACTCCACAGCAACCTATACTGACCATTTCATCTGCCAGTATGCCATTGATCTATCCACTCCTCCACAGCGACCTATACTGACCATTTCATCTGCCAGTATGCCATTGATCTACCCACTACGCCACAGCGACCTATTCTGACCATTTTTTATCCACCAGAATGCCATTGATCTATCCACTACGCCACAGCAACCTATACTGACCATTTCATCCACCAGTATGCCATTGATCTATCCACTATGCCACAGCGACCCATACTGACCATTTCATCCACCAGTATGCCATTGATCGATCCAATAGCCACAGCGACCTATACTGACCATTTCATCCCCCAGTATGCCATTGATCTATCCACTACTCCAAAGCGACCTATACTGACCATTTCATCCACCAGTATGCCATTGATCTATCCACTACGCCACAGCGACCTATACTGACCATTTTATCCACCAGTATGCCATTGATCTATTCACTACTCCACAGCCACCTATACTGACCATTTCATCCACCAGTATGCCATTGATCTATCCACTACTCCACAGCGACATATACAGACCATTTCATTCACCAGTATGCCATTGATCTATCCACTATGCCACAGCGACCTATATAGACCATTTCATTCGCCAGTATGCCATTGATCTATCCACTACACAACAGCGACCTTTACAGACGATTTAATTCACCAGTATGCCATTGATCTATCCACTACGCCACAGCGACCTATACTGACCATTTCATCAGCCGGTATGCCATTAATCTATCCACTACGCCACAGCGACCTATACAGACTTTTTCATCCACCAGTATGCCATTGATCTATCCACTACGCCACAGCGACCTATACTGACCATTTCATCCGCCAGTATGCCATTGATCTATCCACTAGCCACAGCGACCTATACTGACCATTACATCCGCCAGTATGCCATTGATCTATCCACTACGCCACAGCGATCTATACAGACCATTCTATCCACCAGTATGCCATTGATCTATCCACTACACCACAGCGACCTATACAGACCATTTCATCCACCTGTATGCCGTTGATCTATCCACTAGCCACAGCGACCTATACTGACTATTTTATTTGCCAGTATGCCATTGATCTATCCACTAGCCACAGCGACCTATACAGACCATTTCATCCACCAGTATGCAATTGATCTATCCACTAGCCACAGCGACCTATACAGACCATTTTATCCACCAGTATGCCATTGATCTATCCAAAAGCCACAGCAACCTATACTGACCATTTCATCCGCTGGTATGCCATTGATCTATCCACTACACTACAGCGACCTATACTGACCATTTCATCCGTTAGTATGCCATTGATCTATCCACTAGCCACAGCGACCTATACTGACCATTTCATCCGCCAGTATGCCATTGATCTATCCACTAGCCACAGTGACCTATACTGACCATTTCATCCACCAGTATGCCATTGATATATCCACTACGCCACAGCAACCTATACTGACCATTTTATCCACCAGTATGCCATTGATCTATCCACTACTCCACAGCGACCTATAAAGACCCTTTTATCTGCCGGTATGCCATTGATCTATCCACTACGCCACAGCAACCTATACTGACCATTTAATCCACCAGTATGCCATTGATCTATCCACTACTCCACAACGACCTATACTGACCATTTCATCCACCAGTATGCCATTGTCTATCCACTCCTCCACAGCGACCTATACTGACCATTTCATTCACCAGAATGCAATTGATCTATCCACTACGCCACAGCGACCTATACAGACCATTTCATCCACCAGTATGCCATTGATTTTTCTACTACGCCACAGCGACCTATACTGACCATTTCATCTGCCAGTATGCCATTGATCTATCCACTACGCCACAGCGACCTATACTGACCATTTTATTCGCCGGTATGCCATTGATCTATCCACTACACCACAGCGACCTATACTAACCATTTCATCCGCCAGTATGCCATTGATCTATCCACTATGCCACAGCGACCTATACTAACCATTTCATCTGCCAGTATGCCATTACTCTATCCACTATGCCATAGCGACCTATACTGACCATTTCATCTGCCAGTATGCCATTGATCTATCCACTACGCCACATCGTCCTATACTGACCATTTCATCCCCCAGTATGCCATTGATCTATCCACTACGCCACAGCGACCTTTACCGACCATTTCATCCACCGGTTTGCCATTGATCTATCCACTACGCCACAGTAACCTATACTGACCATTTCATCCACCAGTATGCCATTGATCTATCCACTATGCCACAGCGAGCTATACTGACCATTTCATCCACCAGTATGCCATTGATCTATCCACTAAGCCACAGCGACCTATACTGACCATTTCATCCACCAGTATGCCATTGATCTATCCACTACGCCACAGCGACCTATACTGACCATTTCATCCGCCGGTATGCCATTGATCTATCCACTATGCCACAGCAACCTATACTAACCATTTCATCTGCCAGTATGCCATTGATCTATCCACTACGCCACAGTAACCTATACTGACCATTTCATCCACCAGTATGCCATTGCTCTATCCACTACTCCACAGCAGCTTATACTAACCATTTCATCTGCCAGTATGCCATTGCTCTATCCACTACTCCACAGCAGCTTATACTAACCATTTCATCTGCCAGTATGCCATTGATCTATCCACTACGCCACAGTAACCTATACTAACCATTTCATCCACCAGTATGCCATTGCTCTATCCACTACTCCACAGCAGCTTATACTAACCATTTCATCTGCCAGTATGCCATTGATCTCCTGGGAGTGCATGACCCGCAACCAGTTCAGCCCCACCATCTGGAACGGCTTCAGCTGAAGACTGAAACAAGCAATCTGGATAATCGATATGTTAGATCAATGTTGTTTTTTTAACAATTTTGGGAATGGGGCCATGTCCTTTTGGATTGGGAAAATTGCAGCATTTTGACTAAAATGAGGAAAAAAGTGTTGTTGTTGTTGTTGTTTTGTTAACAAATGTTTCAAAATTGAGAATTAAAAAAAATAAATATTATATTTACTAAGGTTCCTCATTTCAACTTATAGAGCTGGGTGGAAAATAACAAAATGTTGAAATGTAAAAAAAACAAACTTTTTTTGTTTTTGGAAGCCTTCAATTAGAAATGTTTAGGTCCCATTTGGGAAAATATACACTTTTTTCCATTAGCAATGGGGCCAAATAACCGAACCGAATTTGAACAAAAACACTATACATCAATAACTTTTTGAAAGTCAGAAGGAACCATCAGCCTTTAGAAGTAAATGCGCATGACAACTTCTGGCTGCTAAGGTAAAATATTTTAAAATTTAACAATGTCAAGTGGGATTTAGTTGACTGTAACCCTGAACACCAGAATCTGCTAGCGCTGACCCTTTATTTCTGAAGCTATCTTACAGTCAACGCCATTCGATTTTTAGACCCAATCGTCTGGTTAAAGAATATATCTCAATTAAGTCTACATGGAATTTTCAGATATTATATCAATGCCTCTATATATCAATGCCCCTATATATCAATGCCCCTATATATTTTACAGCAGATGCTGAATGCTTAGGGTATGCTTAGTTTTTGGTGTGGGGTGAATGGCATGTTAAATATGGCAACACAGGGCTCAACATTAACAGTTGTCCTATTGCCCCTGGCAAGTAAAAGTTGGGTCTACACAGGCTAATCGGTAGTGCTGCAACAATATACCGGTATATCGGTATATATCGCAATACGCTATCTGCATATTGTATTGCGATACGATTTTCATCATACCGGTACGAAAATTTTACAAAATTCATTCACATTTCGTCAAGAAAAGCCATCCGAAATAATGATAACAAGGTAAACAAAACAAAGCATTGTTATTGTTTTTTTTTCTTAAAAGTAACATTCTGAAAGTGTATTTTACGGAGTAGCGTTGTTACATCGGAGCATTCGTTCGATGCTTTTGTTGATTATCGTTGAATTAATTGCGAACAGCTGTAAATGTTTCGTTCGATTCTGAATTGAGCATTATTAAATTTGTAATCCGAATTTCGGAAATACGCTTCCAAATTTTAATGCTAATGCGACAATAAGAAATTCTAGCGTCAAATAAAAATTGCTTTATCCTTTGTCTCAATAAAAAGCGCGCGAAAATTATACAGACATGTAGAACGTCGCATGGAAAGTATGGGTGTATTTTGTGTTGTATAAAAATGGGAACATCACGTCAGGTGAATTACGCTTGTTCAGTGGAAAAAAACGCCCCGGTTGGACGTTATTTCATCACATCTTTAAATAGTAACAAATGCCAAAATGTATTTGATACTTAAAAACAATTTGCAAATGTTTGTGTTTCTTGTTATTCTTGAGTACATTTAAAGTAAATATTTACCAGAATTTGCTTTAAAACTGGAATATACGGGATTATCGGGTAATTGGCAAGTTATAATTTTGGTACAAGTTAGCAATATATTGCGATATATTGCAATACGGGTTTTTGAACTGACAATATATTGCAATACGGTTTTTGGCGTATTGTTGCAGCACTACTAATCGGGGAAAACACTCTCCCCCTAAAGTGGGTATTCCTTTGGAAGAGACTTCTTTTAAACAAAAATTCAATAAGAGGCAGTTAGTGTTGTCCCTGATTAGCATGTGTGGACTGCACAGGCTAATCTGGGATGACACTGTACGCACATGCATTAAGCCCAGTTTTCCCAGCACGAGGCTTTTACACCCAACTATCTACAAGGGATTAAGCAAACTCCACTGTTTAGTGATCTACAAAAAAAATACGACTAGATCCCATACCCAACCACCTACTCAGGGTTCAGCGAACTGGGCTGCTTAGTGATCTACAAACAAACACAACTAGATCCCATACCCAACCACCTACTCAGGGTTTAGCGAACTGGGCTGCTTGGTGATCTACAAACAAACATGACTAGATCCCATACCCAACCACCTACTTAGGGTTCAGCAAACTGGGCTGCTTGGTGATCTACAAACAAACACGACTAGATCCCATACCCAACCACCTACTCAGGGTTCAGCGAACTGGGCTGCTTGGTGATCTACAAACAAACACGACTAGATCCCATACCCAACCACCTACTCAGGGTTCAGTGAACTGGGCTGCTTGGTGATCTACAAACAAACACAACTAGATCCAATACACCACCACCTACTCAGGGTTCAGCGAACTGGGCTGCTTGGTTATCTACAAACAAACACAACTAGATCCCATACCCAACCACCTACTCAGGGTTCAGCGAACTGGGCTGCTTGGTTATCTACAAACAAACCCGACTAGATCTCATACCCAACCACCTACTCAGGGTTCAGCGAACTGGGCTGCTTGGTTATCTGGTCGGAATCTAGCTCCAGCTGTGTGTTGGAGTGAAGCAGCTCTGAGACGACTTTCTGCATCGACGCCGAGATCCCCTCACATTTCTTCATCAACTTCACGACAACGTCACGGATCTTGATCACTTCTCGACATCCGCTGATCAGGTCGTATGAGAGACCCTTCACTGTCATAAACTTATCTACCTGAAAATAGAGGGATATTCATAAATACACAGTATCAACAACTGCTCAAAAGCTCATATGAAAGACCCTCTTCCATTACAATCTTGTCAACCAAAATATATGGCAGGGCTTCTTTCTGATTTTATAGCGGTTATTTGATCATAATATCAATTGCAGAAGTATCTTTTTGATCTCAAATCAAGTCCCAAATTTACCAATGGTATGATGGTTTGACTTTCTTATGTTTGGAAACACAGTTGTTTTATATAGAAATAAAGAGTTTGATGAGTAATATCCATTTAACTGCTATATTTACGTTCATTTTTACTGGATATCTGTTTTATATTGGTTTTATCAATAATTATTCAAAAGTTATAAATCACAGTGATTTTTTTTGCTTTAATTTGTTACAGCCTGTGCCTTTTGAATTGGGAAAATTAGCGCGATAAACCGTGAAATTGGGAAAAATAGCGCGATAAACCATGAAATTGGGAAAAATTAAGCATTATAAATAGGATTATAAGTAACAGAAGTGATATTGTTTTTAAGTGCATGTTCAGGGAGTTTTCTAGAAAAGGAGTCTGGTCAAATTGGGATTTTTTTTAATCAATAAAAGTGGCAAGTTTGGGAATGATTTATGGACAAAAATGACTAAATTCAAGTTATATATTTTGTAAGATGTTTAAAAAATAAAGTTGAGACCTAGATTTATGAAATCATAATTAAGTAATATGAGACTTCTTTCTATTTTTTTTTGGAAGTTGGGCTTTTTTTGGGGAAATTTTGGTCAGATTTTTGGGAAAAAACGTGTATTTTTGCGATTGGGAAGCAGCCGAAAATCGGCTGTAAATTTGAGCAAAAAAAATCACTGAATCAAGCAACAATATTTTTTCACAATTTTAAAATAAATTGACCCTTAACTTCCCAATTTAAGGGGAAAAGCCCTAAATTGACATTCACAGTGTCAAAAAATATGAAGATCTAAATAGTTGTACACTGTCTTAACCTCCGCTGATAGTCTCATATGAGAGATCTCCTCCATTTCAAACTTGTCAACAACAAAGTAGACATATATTGTGTGAAACAGATTGCAATTTAAATATTTATTTTACTCATAATAAGTCAAAATTTAAAAATCAAAACGGAAAACTGCATATTTTTTGTAATATTATAGTTTATTCCAATATTGATGTCTCAGAACTACTTCACTGTTTGGTTGAAAATGATTGTGTAAAATTGTCTCCCTTTGAAACTGAATTCCTTCCCTTTATTAATTCTTTTCTATACTATTTGTCTTCAACTTTAAAATAAGCATTTTAAATAATTATATTACGGCTTCTGATGTTATTCTAGTGTTTTAAAATGAAAACAAGTTTAAAACCTTGATTAAAATTTAGCATATATATAAATGCAAAACCTCTTAATAACTGACAATTTCAAAGATAATTTCTTTCTAGTTTCTCTAGAAGAGGTGGCATATGCTACCTCAACAAACATGCTCATTAAATTAATGCTACCGACACTTAACTCTTAATTGCAATTTCTAACCATACCACTGCTGTCCACCATAAATAATATATTGTTATTAATTAGTTGCATTTATATTGTCTTTGTTATTGAGCTGAAGACAGCCGTATTGGCCTGAGGCCGAAGGACAATACGGCTGTCTGAAGCTCAATAACAAAGCCAATATGAATTCAACTAATTAATGACAATTTTATTAATTAACTTCATAATATGATTAAGCAAGAAATGCTTGAATTTCACTTTCGAATTACAGATTTTTGCTATTAAATTTAGTATGAAATTTTGAAAAATAGCAAAATTTCTGTTCTATACAACTTTTTCCCTGTTTATATCCCATGCAAAATGCTTTGAAAATGTTATGTACACCAAAATACCTTTTGGGACAATTGAACTTTACCAGTACGTAAAAAAGAATGGAAAAGCATATGATTTTATTGTTGCTAAGCGCACAACACCTAATAATCCTTCTTATCCTATATATTTCTTTAGTATCGGGGGCTACTGCCCCTAAACCCTCCCTTTGTGGATAGTGGTAAACAACTGCGTACCGGTAAAGTTCAATCTAGCCTAGCTTTTAAGAGATATCTTGTTAATTTAAAACGAAAATTAAATATTGTTGCAAGAGGAAACAAATGTTCCATGCATTTAATTTCAGAAGAATAATTCTTATTTCATTAATATTGTAATATGAAGGCGATATTACTGATAAAGCATAGAAACAAAAGCATTTAAACTTAGTATATCTATATGACGACAGATGCTTTCTAGACATAACATGATGCAGGAACACCAGTCACAGTTTTACAGGTCGCGAAATTATGCAACATTTACCTGAAGAACATTCCAGCCACACTGGATCCACTACCGTTGTTTTTAATACAACTCAGAAAGACAATAAGGATTGAAAACTTACTTATTGCCATTAGGAATTGCATTTGTAATGTGTAAATCCTCCATGATTTCGAATTAGTTTTGCTTTTGGCGCTCATTGTAGCTTGAAAATCGGTCCGTCTAAAATACATATATGACTCATATCCGCGGATATGAACGTTTTTTGCAGTTTTTTTTATGAACAAATCACTGTTGAATTAAAATAAATCTGTTAAGACTGCGTCAAAATAGAGCAATTTAATAAACGCGGTGTTCTGACTGGTCGTTCATATTCGCGGATATGAATTTGGAGTTACTGAATTAAAATGCCAATGAAAAGGGCTTTTAAATTCATTCAATTGTAACATTACACATGAGCGACATGTATTTTTGTCACAAAACGATTTTTATAAAACAAAAATAAAGTAAAATACATTTAAAAAAAACGTTATCTGTTCATATCAGCACTTTTCAGTCATATCCGCGGATATGATTCATATACGCATTTTAGTCGTACCCCTTGAAAATAAATAAAGCTGTCAGGGGTTTCGCTGTCGATCGCCATTGGCGCCAAATGGTGCTAAATTTTTTAAAGTGGCTCCAATTTTTTTAAAGTGGCAAATTTCCAAAAATCTGTAAAATCCTATCCGAAAATGTACTGCGAGTCAAAAAGCACGCGACCGAGCATAAGCGGCCAGCGTCTGTCAGTTGTAAATATTGATTTACAACGATGTAAGCGACCTACAATGTAGAGTGCACTGAAATCACGGAAGCGTGAAAGTGTTACAGTCGGTGTTTTTCGGCGTAGCTGTATTAAGCCAGCTTTTCACCTTACCTGATCTTTCTAAGTGTCCAATAAAATTCAAATAAAATTTCCCATGGCTAGGTACGAATGAATACACTTCATTTATTCCATTGGCTGATTTGAGTATACCACAAGAACATTGGAAACATATTCGCGTCTTTGTAACACTGTTCTACTGCATGAAACAATTTTATCTCTAATGAAAAGGCTTAATAGATAGAACAGTTTTACACACAATTCTCTTTATCAATACAGTTTGTGCGTGCACCTTTTATTTTCATAGAATTACCAGCGCAAAAGCGTTTATACTTAAAGGCTATGTTCTCATATTTAGTACTTTCTTCCATATTCCTGTCAACATGTAAAAGTATAAAGAGCAGTGGAAGCGAGGCCTCACTTTAATAGATTGCATTTCAACCCGCTAGGTATCGAGTTTATATACAGGTCATCACCGGAGTTCGCGGCCAGTAAAATAATCGTTATATAATAAAGACGCTATCCGTGAACTAGGTGACCTGGAATTTTCTTTAGACCAGAACTATGTTAAATGAAGATATTCAGCAATATAATTATGGTATGTCAATAGTAGATTCTTAATGTGTTTTCAACAATACAATAATAAATATTATTTTTGATTAATTTAACAATAATTATTCCACCATATTGACTAATTTATTAAGCATGAGCGGGATGATTCTCGATATTGTTAATAATCGAATCAAATGGCAATGCCCAACAAACCACTAAAACAGGTTTGTTCGAAGAACGTGCCTATAAATACGGATACTTCGCGTGTGGCCAGTGGACTCATATGTTTTAATTTCACTTCCATTCTTCTTTTGGTTTTCTGTTTTGTTTCTATAGGTTTATGACCAGCAATATGTAATAATGTAAAACAAGGTTATTGTCAAGCAATATGGTCGCCTACCTGCTCCACCATTGTCAGAAATGCCACCATTTTCAGAATATTTTTTTTTGTTGCTATAGCAACCACAATTTTTGACGTAGGAACGAAATGAAATGACGTGCATAATGTCCATATTGCCATCTATCCATGTTGCAAGTTTCATGAAAAAATATTAAGAACTTATAAAGTTATCGCAGGATCCAGAAAACCACCATTTTCAGCAGTATTTCTAGTCTATTTGTTGCCATAGCAACCAGAATTTTTGACGTAGGAACAAAATGAAATGACGTGCATAATCTCCATATTGCCATCTATCCATGTTTCAAGTTTCATGAAAAAATATTAAGAACTTTTAAAGTTATCGCAGGATCCAGAAAAGTGTGACAGACAGACTCAAAGACAGACGGACAGACACACAGAGCGCAAACCATAAGTCCCCTCCGGTGAAACCGGTAGGGGACAATAAGCCACAAAAACTCTGTGTAACATCCTGTACTGCGTGTGATGCAGCTAAGAACTGCACAGAAAAAGACATTTGCTATCCTTGATCTCATTCATTGAACTATTAACGCCGTATATCTTTTTTATAGATATTTCTTGTTACTGTTATTGTCAAGTTTTATGGGGGTTATTATCGGATTAACGGCTCTTTTTATGATAAAGAACACTCAATTATGTAACACTAAGGACAAACCGGCACAAAGATCAATGATTATAACGATATATAAGGCGGCTACTCTTTAATCAATACCATTTTAAGTGTATTGTTATTTACACAATAGTTAAAGATTGTTCATATTTTTCAGTTTTGTTTTAGAAAGCAATATTAAAATAGCACAAGTTTTTAATCACTTTAGAGAAAAAACTTTTTTAAGAAATACATTAAATTTAAATTTTCAAAACGACTAGATGCAAATGGCATCTATACATTATGTACTCTCGTGTGTAGAGAAACTTGGGGAGTAATTCTCCCCAAATCATCATCATTGTGCCAATTTGAGTGCAGTATATCTGTATTTTGGTCCATAAATTTTCATCCCAATCACTGTTGCTAAAAGGTTTTTCAAAGAGTTTGTTGACTGTAGCTATAAAATTTGCTTCACATTGTTACCATTGTACAAAATCCTATGTTCTTATCCTTGCATTCAATTGTATTATACCATAAATGTATTACATTCAGATTTAGAATTATAATTTTCATTATTAACTCATTCCCACTCAGATGCAAAGTGCAAACCAGAACAGCCTGCCAGTAATTCATCAGTATCTAAGGGTTGGAAATGACGCCTTTATAACTTGAATCTAGAAAGAAAGGTTTCTAATTAAATCTAACTATCTACAGGACACAAAATGCATCAACATATGTATCTAAGTGGTAAAAGGTAAATAATGTTTACTAATCTACCTTTTCCCAATGTCAAAATCTCATATAATCATCACAGCATAATTTTAGCAAGTCTTATTGTTGGAGTGTAATATAGCCTGATCTGTCAGTAAACATTTAATACAACCCACATGTTGGCCTTTACATGGTAGCATGTTTCTCAAAAAAAAAAAAATAAAAAAAAAATGGTTATTCAACACTATGCCACAAAGGGAGAAGTACTCACCATGTTGGTCCAGGTATTGAATGGCCTGTGAAGTACTCACCATGTTGGTCCATGTATTGAATGGTCTGGAAAAGTACTCACCATGTTGGTCTACGTATTGAATGGTCTGTGAAGTACTCACCATGTTGGTCCATGTATTGAATGGCCTGTGAAGTACTCACCATGTTGGTCCATGTATTGAATGGTATGTGAAGTACTCACCATGTTGGTCCAGGTATTGAATGGCCTGTGAAGTACTCACCATGTTGGTCCATGTATTGAATGGTCTGGAAAAGTACTCACCATGTTGGCCTACGTATTGAATGGTCTGTGAAATACTCACCATGTTGGTCCACGTATTGAATGGTCTGTGAAGTACTCACCATGTTGGTCCACGTATTGAATGGTATGTGAAGTACTCACCATGTTGGTCCACATATTGAATGGTCTGGGGAAGTACTCACCATGTTGGTCCACGTATTGAATGGTCTGTGAAGTACTCACCATGTTAGTCCATGTCTTGAATGGTCTGGAAAAGTACTCACCATGTTGGTCTATGTATTGAATGGTCTGTGAAGTACTCACCATGTTGGTCCACGTATTGAATGGTATGTGAAGTACTCACCATGTTGGTCCAGGTATTGAATGGTCTGGAGAAGTACTCACGATGTTGGTCCACATATTGAATGGTCTGTGAAGTACTCACCATGTTGGTCCATGTATTGAATGGTCTGTGAAGTACTCACCATGTTGGTCCACGTATTGAATGGTCTGTTAAGTACTCACCATGTTGGTCCACGTATTGAATGGTCTGGAGAAGTACTCACCATGTTGGTCCACATATTGATGGTCTGTGAAGTACTCACCATGTTGGTCCACGTATTGAATGGTCTGAAGAAGTACCCACCATGTTGGTCCACGTATTGAATGGTCTGTGAAGTACTCACCATGTTGGTCCACGTATTGAATGGTCTGTGAAGTACTCACCATGTTGGTCCACATATTGAATGGTCTGTGAAGTACTCACCATGTTGGTCCAGGTATTGAATGGTCTGTGAAGTACTCACCATGTTGGTCCAGGTATTGAATGGTCTGTGAAGGACTCACCATGTTGGTCCACATATTGAATGGTCTGTGAAGTACTCACCATGTTGGTCCACATATTGAATGGTCTGTAAAGTACTCACCATGTTGGTCCATGTATTGAATGGTCTGGAAATTACTCACCATGTTGGTCCACATATTGAATGGTCTGGAGAAGTACTCACCATGTTGGTCCATGTATTGAATGGTCTCTGACTGACGATAAGCTCAGACTTCTTCTTGGAACATCCTGGCGTGGCCATAAGCTCCTCCAGTGTTGCATCCTCAAAGAAACTCAGGATCACATTCTTGCCAGAGTCACCTTCATCCTGCATAGAGAATGACATGGATTGTATAAGGACAAACATTATATGGGCCTCGTTCTTGTAAAACTGGGCTTAATGCATGTGCGTAAAGTGTCATCCCAGATAAGCCTGTGCAGTCGGCACATGCTAATCAGGGAAGACTCTTTCCGCTTTTATGGACAGAGAAAAAAATAAGCATATGTGAAACGTGTGTTTAACGTTTTAAGCCCCAACATTTCACTAAAAGGCAGGTACACAAATCAAGAAAAGGGAACTCTGTACCTCTATACTATCGTCGCTGTCTGACTCTCCACCGCTGAATTCTTCGTCGTCATCATCATCGGCATCTAATTCCTCGTCTGCAGAACAAAAATGCCCTTTTATTCAGACTAGCCACTCTATAATAATTGTTTAACTTTAAGTCAGACAATGATTAAGAGGCAGTATTGAGGTGGTATTGTCTCAATGACCAAAACATTTAAGCAAAGTTTCATGAAAATTCTTCAATGGGATTAGGATCTTTAGACCATACACAACATAACAGGCACATGGACGGACAAACAAACAGAGAGCATTGCTAATCCTACTTAAATGTATACCAAAAATAATATGCAGTATAATCCAAACACCAGACTTGGATATCACTAGCTTAAAGATAGATCTTTTTCACAAATAAATAACAAGTGTTTAATGTTTGTGATATTCATAAGAACAAGTGGTAACATAAGCAATATCTGTAAAGTATAAAGACAATCTTAAACAATAGCTGGGGGAAGGCAGTCTAAAACTAGTCATGGCAAAGGCTGTGTTAATCTTTAAGAGAAAATGTGTAACCTTGATGTTTCTTCATGTGCGATGCAGCCTTGGCCCTAACTTTATTTTCACTTGTTATGGCCTTGAGGGAGGAAGTTGAAGAGCTTAATGTCACAGTGGCATCTGCTACATTCCAGTTGTGGTCTGCTAACACCTTGTGGATTTCCTGAAGAAAATGACACAATAAATTAATATTTCCATAGCAACATATGATATCACCAGAGCAACAGTTACCATAGCAATCAATACATTCCATTTGTGGTCTGCTAACACCATATAATTTTTTTGCAAAATAATGACATACTTATGTAATATCTCCATAGCAATAGGCCACATCACTAGATCAAACAGTAACTATAGCAATCAAAAAATTATAAACAGCAGCTTGTATCATCAAAGCAACAGGCAATACTTAAGTATCAATAGCATTACATACATTCCAGTTGTGATCTACTAACATCCTGGGGATTACCTAAAGAAGGACACGCTTCAGGAATATTCTTTTATACTAGGAAAGATACAGTGACCATAGTAACGGATACATAGCAGTTGTAGTATGCTATAAGCTTTTTTTTATTTATGCAATAAAATTCTTAAATTAAAGTGATATATCTACCATTCACATTGAACCACTTTTCCCCAAAAGTGATTGTAGAGAAAACTACTAATACTTTAGTCACATGCAGTTTTATGAATGTTAAATCTTAAAGAAGATTGCTACAACATGTTCAGTTGATTTATTAACAGAAATGTCATGTTTAGATTATAAAGTCTATTTAGATAAAGATTTCAGGGTGTGACACCTGACGGCTTTTTTTCTCTCAAGATAATGCACTGGTTCCCCTTTTTAAACTCCAAAATGTACGGGTAGACTTCTGGTTTCAAGACAATCAAGCTCAACTGAGCCTCGTTCTGGCAAAGCTTGGCTTATTACATGAGCATAGTGTTGTGAAGTCTTCACAGGCTAATAAGGGATGACACTTTCTGTTTTTAAGAGTTTTTTGTTTAAAGGAAGTCTCTCCTTAGCAAACATCTGGTTAAGGCGAAAATTGTTGTCACTGACACTTTACCCATATGCATTTAGCCCAGTTTTCACAGAACTCTGCTCAAATAAACAAGATTTAACCCCAAGGTTTGGTCAAGGCTACCTTCTCTGTGCGCTCTTTAAAACAATCTGCAATGAACCGGATCTTCTTCAGCTGATCCTCAGTAGGTGGAGGCAACTCCTCCTCCGTAGGATCGTACACAACTGTGGCGTCTGATTTCTGGGACTCCAAACCATTGCTACAATACAAGTATGCTTTTACTTTATTTCTAGTGTTGCACATTTAACCCATCACAACACAGATACACACTTAACACGTTTGTAGTCCCTTAGAAAATCAAATTAAATTGAAAACCTTTCTTACCAGATTCAAGTTTTAAAGCCTTCATTCCGAACCCGAAAATACTGCAAAACAGCATAAAAACTGAACTGACTGCAAGTTTATCACGGGCTGCTGTGGTTTTACGCAGATTGCATATAGCCACTTTCACTTGGTTTCTATTCAGTAAATAGTTAACTATGCTCTGTGATATACCCATACATACCCTACAGAGCCCTGTGACTCCAGGCTGTATTCCACAGTGCTCTGTGATATACCCATACATACCATAGAGAGCCCTGGGACTCAAGGCTGTATCCAACAGTGCTCTGTGATATACCCATACATACCATAGAGAGCCCTATGACTCCAGGCTGTATCCAACAGTGCTCTGTGATATACCCATACATACCCTACAGAGCCCTGTGACTCCAGGCTGTATCCCACAGTGCTCTGTGATAAAACCCACGCATACCCTAGAGAGCCCTATGACTCAAGGCTGTATCCCACGGTGCTCTGTGATATACCCATACATACCATAGAGAGCCCTGGGACTCAAGGCTGTATCCAACAGTGCTCTGTGATATACCCATACAACCCTACAGAGCCCTGTGACTCCAGGCTGTATCCCACAGTGATCTGTTTTATACCCACGCATACCCTAGAGAGCCCTGTGACTCCAGGCTGTATCACACAGTGATCTGTCTTATACCCACACATACCCTAGAGAGCCCTGTGACTCCAGGCTGTATCCCACAGTGATCTGTGATATACCTATACATACCCTAGAGAGCCCTGGGACTCAAGGCTGTATCCCACAGTGCTCTGTGATATACCCATACATACCCTATGGGGCCCTGGGACTCAAGGCTGTATCCCACAGTGATCTGTCTTATACCCACGCATACCCTAGAGAGCCCTGTGACTCCAGGCTGTACCCCACAGTGCTCTGTGATATACCCATACATACCATAGAGAGCCCTGTGACTCCAGGCTGTATCCCACAGTGCTCTGTGATATACCCACTCATACCCTAGAGAGCCCTGTGACTCCAGGCTGTATCCCACAGTGCTCTGTGATATACCCACACATACTCTAGAGAGCCCTGTGACTCCAGGCTGTATCCCACAGTGATCTGTGATATACCCATACATACCATAGAGAGCCCTGGGACTCAAGGCTGCATCCCACAGTGCTCTGTGATATACCCATACATACCATAGAGAGCCCTATGGCTCCAGGCTGTATCCCACAGTGCTCTGTGATATACCCATACATACCCTAGAGAGCCCTGTGACTCCAGGCTGTATCCCACAGTGACCTGTCTTATACCCACGCATACCCTAGAGAGCCCTGTGACTCCAGGCTGTATCCCACAGTGCTCTGTGATATACCCATACATACCATAGAGAGCCCTATGACTCCAGGCTGTATCCCACAGTGATCTGTCTTATACCCACACATACCCTAGAGTCCTGTGACTCCAGGCTGTATCCCACAGTGATCTGTGATATACCCATACATACCATAGAGAGCCCTGTGACTCCAGGCTGTATCCCACAGTGATCTGTCTTATACCCACACATACCCTAGAGAGCCCTGTGACTCCAGGCTGTATCCCACAGTGCTCTGTGATATACCCATACATACCCTAGAGAGCCCTGTGACTCCAGGCTGTATCCCACAGTGATCTGTCTTATACCCACACATACCCTAGAGTCCTGTGACTCCAGGCTGTATCCTACAGTGCTCTGTGATATACCCACGCATACCCTAGAGAGCCCTGGGACTCAAGGCTGTATCCTACAGTGCTCTGTGATATACCCACGCATACCCTAGAGAGCCCTGGGACTCAAGGCTGCATCCCACAGTGCTCTGTGATATACCCATACATACCATAGAGAGCCCTATGACTCAAGGCTGTATCCCACAGTGCTCTGTGATATATACCCATACATACCCTAGAGAGCCCTGGGACTCAAGGCTGTATCCTATGGTGCTCTGTGATATACCCACACATACCCTAGAGAGCCCTGTGACTCAAGGCTGTATCCCACGGTGCTCTGTGATATACCCATACATACCCTAGAGAGCCCTGGGACTCAAGGCTGTATCCTACGGTGCTCTGTGATATACCCACACATACCCTAGAGAGCCCTGTGACTCAAGGCTGTATCCCACGGTGCTCTGTGATATACCCATACATACCCTACAGAGCCCTGGGACTCAAGGCTGTATCCCACGGTGCTCTGTGATATACCCATACATACCATAGAGAGCCCTATGACTCCAGGCTGTATCCCACAGTGCTCTGTGATATACCCATACATACCATAGAGAGCCCTGTGACTCCAGGCTGTATCCCACAGTGCTCTGTGATATACCCACACTTACCCTAGAGAGCACTGTGACTCAAGGCTGTATCCCACGGTGCTCTGTGATATACCCATACATACCATAGAGAGCCCTGGGACTCAAGGCTGTATCCTACAGTGCTCTGTGATATACCCACACATACCCTAGAGAGCCCTGTGACTCCAGGCTGTATCCCACAGTGCTCTGTGATATACCCATACATACCCTAGAGAGCCCTGGGACTCCAGGCTGTATCCCACAGTGCTTTGTGATATACCCACACATACCATAGAGAGCCCTATGACTCAAGGCTGTATCCCACAGTGATCTGTGATATACCCATACATACCATAGAGAGCCCTATGACTCAAGGCTGTATCCCACAGTGCTCTGTGATATACCCACACATACCATAGAGAGCCCTATGACTCAAGGCTGTATCCCACAGTGATCTGTGATATTCCTATAAATACCATAGAGAGCCCTGTGACTCCAGGCTGTATCCCACAGTGATCTGTGATATACCCACACATACAATAGAGAGCCCTATGACTCCAGGCTGTATCCCACAGTGATCTGTGATATACCCACACATACCATAGAGAGCCCTGTGACTCCAGGCTGTATCCCACAGTGATCTGTGATATACCCACACATACCATAGAGAGCCCTGTGACTCCAGGTTGTATCCCACAGTGCTCTGTGATATACCCATACATACCCTAGAGAGCCCTGGGACTCAAGGCTGTATCCCACAGTGATCTGTGATATACCCATACATACCCTAGAGAGCCCTATGACTCAAGGCTGTATCCCACAGTGATCTGTGATATACCCACGCATACCCTAGAGAGCCCTGGGACTCAAGGCTGTATCCCACAATGCTCTGTGATATACCCATACATACCATAGAGAGCCCTGTGACTCCAGGCTGTATCCCATGGTGCTCTGTGATATACCCATACATACCCTAGAGAGCCCTGGGACTCAAGGCTGTATCCCACAGTGCTCTGTGATATACCCATACATACCATAGAGAGCCCTGTGACTCCAGGCTGTATCCCACGGTGCTCTGTGATATACCCATACATACCCTAGAGAGCCCTGTGACTCCAGGCTGTATCCCACGGTGCTCTGTGATATACCCATACATACCCTATCACCCATACATACCCTAGAGAGCCCTGGGACTCAAGGCTGCATCCCACAGTGCTCTATGATATACTCATACATACCATAGAGAGCCCTGGGACTCAAGGCTGTATCCCAAAGTGCTCTATGATATACCCATACATACCCTATCACCCATACATACCCTAGAGAGCCCTGGGACTCAAGGCTGTATCCCACAGTGCTCTATGATATACCCATACATATCATAGATAGCCCTGTGACTCCAGGCTGTATCCCACAGTGCTCTATGATATACCCATACATACCATAGAGAGCCCTGGGACTCAAGGCTGTATCCAACAGTGCTCTGTGATATACCCATACATACCATAGAGAGCCCTGGGACTCAAGGCTGTATCCCACAGTGCTCTGTTATATACCCACACATACCCTAGAGAGCCTTGGGACTCAAGGCTGTATCCCACAGTGCTCTGTGATATACCCATACATACCCTAGAGAGCTCTGGGACTCAAGGCTGTATCCCACAGTGCTCTGTGATATACCCATACATACCCTAGAGAGCTCTGGGACTCAAGGCTGTATCCCACGGTGCTCTGTGATATACCCATACATACCCTAGAGAGCCTTGGGACTCAAGGCTGTATCCCACAGTGCTCTGTGAGGCCCCCTGGGTAGTGTCGTCCCCACTGTCACTGGATATCTGACGTATGCGTTTCCGAGGCTGCTTGGCAACATCCGGTGAGGTGCTCTCCTGACTGGCCATTCTGATTCTCTTCAGCTGCTTCTTGCTACGTCCTATCGAGAAATGAGCCTTGCTATGGTAAAACGGAGTTAAATTCATGTGTGTATAGTGCTGTCCTTCACAGGCTGATCTGGGACAACACTTTCTCCCTTAACTGGATTTTTGTTACAAAGCGACTACCTTAAGACAACAAAATAAGAGCACCGCATAAAGGGTGCCAACAATCGGATGCGGGTGCAGTTTTGAATAAATGAAAGCTTGTCAGTTTGTTGTTTTTTTTTGTGTTTTTTTTTAGGTCACAGTGACCTTGATCTTTGACCTAGTGACCCAAAAATGGGTGTGGCATGTACAGTACAGTCCACGCGTTTTCCCCAAAAAACGCGCTCCCTTGGCGGGGCATTTGTCTGCTAGACAGTGATTCTGCGGCGGGGAAGGCGAGGTGTACTCGCTAAAACGCTCAGCGTTCCGACGAGTTTGCTCATACCCGCGGTGTTTATTACTTAAGCCCAGTCGGTAAATGCAGACAATTTCCGTTCTTATCAGGACACCGCCGCGCGACACCGCGGTAGCAGTGTGCTACTGTGCATGCCAAAAAATAAAAACATTGTAATTAAAAATTGTTTAAATACTGTGGCTTATAAAAATAAAGATAATTGTATAAAAAAATTAATATATGTTTTTATTCACAGGTACGTCTACAATATGAATATATAACACGTAAAGCGTTTTGACAAATTAATATTCAATTCATAACACATATAACACAAGAATAAATGTTCCGAAAAATTTCCAAATGAGAATAATAGTTTGTACTCCGAAACACGCTTCCTATTTTTAATGTTAACATGACGTTTACAAATGCTTCCAATATACAGTCATCATGTATATTTCCTGACAAAAGCGCGCGAAAATTATGCTGAAATGTAGAAGTTCAAGGTTTATGCGAGGAAAGCATGCGTGTTTTGATTTTTTTATTTAAACTTTGTAGCGAAGAGAACACTGAATTCTGTTGATTTCGGTTAAAAGTTTCTTTGGTATTTTTTAACACAATTATATCGTGAATAATTTGATATTTCCTCCAAATTAATTTCAATTCAAACACGCCTTATCTTTATCATTACGGTATTTTAGTAAAGTAATTATTGAAACAGTTATTGTACTGTATACTGATTAAAGAGAACATCTGGATGGAACTGGATTATGTTTTTGGCGTTATGAAAACACGCAAAGCTTGTCTACTGACCTATTGTGTAGACTGCTGTCTGTGGTGTTTTGACAAAAGAGTAAATAGGATGTGTGAATGTCACTCTGCCGATTTTGTCCATAATTGACCACTCGCCAGCTGTCAATCAAACTCATGAAATAATCAATAAGATTCCGTTTATTGCGGCCACATGGTCTGACAAACAAAGACTGTCGGAGTAATGGATAAAGCGTTTTATGAAAACACAACTTAGTGGGCGGAGTGATCTCGTATTTGGTAACTGGTCAATGATAATTACCGGTAATACATTGTTTTGAATGTCATTATTTTATATACATATGTACTTGTAATGAATGTAATTTTATTTGAAAATCAGGAAGTCAAACAAAGTTAAATTGATCCTTATCTCGTTAAACACTGATTTCCTCCGCGTTGCCTAACGCTGAGGGCCGCCGCTTCGGCTTATCAATTTGCCGATCGTTAACCTCGGCAGCACCAATCATGCAAACCCCGCATATCGCGGAACGTTCTTTATCTCCCTCCTTGGGCGTGTCCGTGGAGTAGCGAGGGAAATTGGGGAAAACGCGTGGACTGTACTGTAGAACTCATCAAGGTGCATCTACATATGAAGTTTCAAAGTTGTAGGTGGAAGCATTTTGATTTTAGAGCAAAATGTCAAGGTTTTAGCACAACGCCTACAGCGGACGGCGGACGAGCTGGCTATGACAATACCACGGGTTTTCTCCGAAAACAGCCGAGCTAAAAATTAAACACATGCATTAAGCCCTGTTGCAGATTGGGGCTCAAATAAAGCAATTGGTGTTCAAATTCTATGCCAACTCGTAGCCCAGCACATTTACAATACGAACAAGTCGAGCAAAAGATTTCACCAATAAAGCATAAGTTCTAAGATCCAAGAAAGGTAATCAAGAAGTGATGTCATAGCAACCAACCAACCTATATCTATGAGAATGTTGATGGCAGCCTCTACATCTCCATTGCCATCAATTAGTGCTTTTCTGACCTCTGACTCATCAAGAAGTGGAAACAGCGGGCGCACATCACGAATTTTCTGGTCCAGACTGTCTAGCATCACGACATCATCATCGTCTGAGTCATCTGGGAATGCTGGCAGAGTTCTCCTGAAAAACGTTGTGTTCAACATAAATACGCTACAAGCCAAAAGTGTCGTCAGATTGCACGGGCTGGGACAATGTCTTACGCACATGCTTTGAGAGTTTTGGTTTGCCTGAGGCGGAAAATCAAATTGAATTAAAGACCTTTTTTCTAACATTCAATTTTCAAAGGCTTCATTTCCAACCCTAAGATACAGATGAGCAGCAAACAGCATAAACCTGAACAAACTGCGCATAACTCACAGAATATCAAAGAATACTATATGGCCACATGGTTGATTGGATGAAAATGACTTAAAATTTCTGAGCTGAATTTGTTCGTACTTAAATTTTCATATATGTACCGTATTTTTCGGGTTATATGTCACACCGGAATGTAAGACGCATCCCCTTTTTTTACATTATTTTATTTTTGTCCATACATAAGACGCTCTAGCGTAAATGACGCACATAAATCATCAATAAATATTCCCAAAATGCAGTCACACATGTTTATCCATTAAATGTTTAATCCTCTTTCGTGTTTTATTTCAGATAGAAAATTCATCTTAAAAACGATGCTGGCATTTGTTCTCTCACATGCTCATTGTATTTATATATTTTTTTCCATTAAATTTATTTGAACGTATTAATATAAACAAAAGCGTCATTCAGAACAATGTATTACCGGTAATATTTGACCCTATCCGCAAGCCGTTGCATTCGCACATTTTGTATCTGTTTTGCCAAACATCGCAGTGTAAACACTGCTGATCATGTTTTCACAATAGCCAAAATTAAATCTAGTCTTGACCAGATTTTCCTGCAAATCAGTAAACAGAACATTTTCTGTTTCAATAATAAACTACCTAAATGAGCGAAATGTCAAAGATACAGCATTCTCTTCGCTACACAGTTTTTCTAACAGAACAAAAAAAATACATGAGCTATAGATGTGACTAGCGTAAACGTGGCGTTAGCAATAAAATTGGAAATACGAATTTAAATAAGCGCATTTGATAATACAACAAAACAAAATAAAAAACAATTATTGTGTAATAAACTGCATTTAGGCTATAAATGCAGCATTTGCTGTTTCATAAAAAATAAATGTACCATTTTATTAAAATAGTATAGCGATGTTTGTTTGTTTTAATGTGTATTGTTTGCAAAACTTTTGTAGCATAAAGTATACCGGCATTCTCAAATTGGTAACTCGAGCATTTTTATGATGAATATTAAAATGAGGCCTGTTATGAGAAGGGCTAATATTCTTTTTGTGATAATCTTAATACAAGTGTGCAGACGTGTGGTGTACCAGGCTTACCAATAAACACTTTTAATCCACACTGGGGACATCGTCTCCCATGGAGAGATTATGTTCATTCATCTATCGCAGATTGTTAAAGGGTATTTGAGATCTCAGGTTTGCATACATGTGGTATCGCAGGCATACCAATAAATGCTTGTAATGCACACTGGGGACATCGCTGACGGATTCTCCGATGTCGACGACCATGGCGAATAAATGATGTGAATTTTTATTGTGCCCTATCTGATTGTATACTTATTGTTGTTATACTCTGCTTCTCATTGATATTGTGTTTGTTTGTTGTACTTTGTTATTTTTTGTTTCAAATTGTTGTAAAAATCGTAAGGTTAGCTCGTAAAATAAATTTAGCAGACGATTACTTTTTGTTGCGTTGTTTTATTAACGTTACGGTACTGTATAGTACCCCAATAGTATCGTTAGTAGTGTGTAACCGACTATGTGTAAAATAAAATTGTGTTACAAAAACAGCGAAACAAATTACCGGCAATGGTTATCAAACTCGCGGATTTATGCAATTCTGACTTGAAAATTTGACATTCTGACTTTGGAAAAATCGATTTTGTACATACATAAGACGCTCCGGGGCATACGACGCATGTTACTTTTGCCTGTAAAAAAGTCGAGACTTTTACCTCGAAAAATACGGTACTTTCATTATGGCAAGTCAGTTTTTATTAGCACACTTAACACAATATCAATTTAAACATTTTAAACATGTCAATGCTTACTTTTTTGAAGTGCTCACTCCATTGAATCCCTTCCCATTTTCTTTTGTAAGCCAGGGCGAGGAGTTTGCAGATTTCTCAAGTGGGACTTTCTCCTGGCGGTCAATGAGCTTTGGCCTTGTTTTGAATATAGGTGAATCTGGGCTGGAGAGTGAGGAGGATGAAATGCCTTTACCATCTGGAAAAATAGAAAGAAAATGAATGCCGTTTTTGCACTTTGCTAAAATATTAACAAATTTTCTGGCTGCATATTTATTCATGGATTATCTTTTGAGCACATGAACTGATGCAAAATGACAACTTAAGCCAATATGATTAATTCCAATTTATGTTTTCTTTAATTATACAATTTATGCAAAACAACATTTGCAAAGAATTAAACAAATTTTCAAACAAGAGCTGTCTCCATCGGAAGACACATGCCCCCGAAAAATGCTTTTTCGAAACCTAAACGCAGATTTCGGACAAACACAGACCCTAAGTTTAAGGACAAGGTCAAAGGGGTCAAAATTTGTGTGCGTATGGAAAGGCCTTGTCCATACACTTGGAGACTTTTCTAATGCATCACCTAATCATAACAATACCGCTCCCTTATTTTTTAACAGATTGTGTTGAAATTTGGACCAAGAATAATTCAACACATATGATAATTCCTGAAAATTTAATTGACATTGAAAAACATCAAAATATAAAACTTAGCAAATTAAAAACGTCACTTAAAAAGTGGAATTCGCAAACTCGTACAACGTAAAATAATAACATTGTGAAAAGTAAAACGAATAAACTTACACGACTTAATAACTGACCGGCTTGAAACATGCCGATTGAGCCGTTGCGCTCCTTAATATTCATACGAGCCATATTATTTTTCTTTAATTAATGTTATGTTTTTTTTCAAGACTTGTATAAAAACCTCACCTAGAATGATGAAATTGAAATTAAATTGGAATAACATGTATATCGCGTTTTACTACACTTGTTGACTTTTCTAACGCAACAATTTTAAAACTTACATATCTCGGTAATAGGTAAACAAAATTATTTAAAATTGCACATATAATCATTTGACTACATTGTGTGAAAGCTAACGATAAAATCATTCATCCATGATGATCGGTAGCTTTAGCAAGTGGGGAAGGTAGCCTGCAAAATGCAAAGTGCGCGATTGCGCTGCTGAATATTCATACGAGCTATATTGTTTTGTAAATTAATTTTATGGTTTCCTTGTGTAAGAACCCACCTAAAAAAACTAAATGGAAATAAAACTAGAATTATATCGCGTTTCAATATTTCCATGTGCAAAAATATGGAACCACACCTACCCCACGTGCTAAAGCGTCAAATCGTCACGGATGAATGATTTTATTGTGAGCTTGCAACGAATGTAGTCAAATGATTGTAACTATGTAAAAATTTTAATCAATATCTTTACTCATAACTGAGATATTCAAGTTTGAAAAGTGATGCGTTAGAAAAGTCCCCAAGTGTATACACATGTATACTAAATAAGAAAGTTACATCTGAAGGGACTTAGAAGCTATGAACATTTTTCGAAACCTGAACGCAAAAGTGTGACAGACAGACGGACGGACAGACAGTCGGAGGGACGGACAGTGCGACTGCTATATGCCACCTTACCGGGAGCATAAAAACAAAATAACTCTTGACAAAAATAAGTTTTACCCCTGAAAAGTTCATTTGACCTCTGAAAATGTCAAGCACGGGGTAATTTGACTCCTGGTTTTCAAAATGTATTGATATTCCTGAGACATAACCTATAGTCATGGTCATTGTTGACAAATCTAAAATCCTCATATATTAGTGCTTGTGACAAGAACTGCGCCAAAGTATGTCATTGGACTACTGTTATGAATATTGTTTATAAGAAATTTAAAATTTGAACAATTTCACTCAGCATAGAATTGTGTACAGCATACATGCTTTTGGACATGCTGAGGAAAATTTAAACAAAGACTTTTGGGGCCCTAAACAGTCTGACCAACACAGCTAACAGACCTAAAGATCTAACCCTGTTATCAAATGAACACTTGGACAAGCTGTCTGCAAGTACAGAACCACAGACCGTTCTTAAAATTATATCTTATACAACACAATTGAGCTGCGTTCAGAGAAAACTGGGCTTAATGCATATGCGTTAAGTGTTGTCCCTTATTACCCTGTGCAGTCAACACAGGCTATTCAGGGACTAAACTTTTCTATTTAATGGAATTTTTGCTTGAAGAAAAAAAAAATTCTTTTCTAAAACAAAATCCAGTCAAGGTAAAAAATGTTGTCTCTGAATATCTGGATAAGTCCAGTTTTTGCAGAAAGAGGTTAAAATGATTGAAGTCCAAAACCTGGGGTGGAGTGAAAATTCAGTGGATTCTTGTCCGGTGTTCCTGGAGGTATAGTGCTAGTCTGTGATGGTGAGAGGGTGTCTAAATCTGACGAGGACTGAGAACCATTCTGACTAGAGCCCTGCTCTTGGCCGTCTTTCCGCACAAATCTGTACTGCAACAATGATGTCAATTTGGACGTCCCTCCACTCATCCTCAAGGCTTTCTGGTTCCTATTAAAAAAAATGTTTTTATGCTGTTTGCTGCTCATCATTATCTGAGGTTTGGAAATGAAGCCTTTAAAACTTGAATCTAGTAAAAAGGTCTTTAATTTAATTTAACTTTCTAAGGGACTACAAATGCATCAAAATACGTACCAAAGTGGTAAAGGGTTAACAGATGAATTTGTCAATTTGTATGGCTATCTGTTAAAAATACATAGCTAAAACTGATTGCACTGATGTCCTATCTGAAAAGAATAACTGGCATTTCAACAAAATATACTCATCAAAATTAAACTTAATCAAAGCTCTAATAATTACAGAAATAAATGGAAGAAAGATCAAAACAGCGTTTTAACATTTAACTTCCTGATTTTTGTTATCAATTTTTACAGTAATATTGACACCTTATATGCATATTCTGCTTTATAATGTTCAACATGTGTGTACAGTTTACAGAAATAGCATTGAATTGAAGATGTGTAATGCAAGGTATTTAAAGGTAAATAAATTAAATATATTAATTTAACTCCTTTTAATACATTATTAACACAACAAGAACACTTAAGTGGCTTTGTTAATATTTGTAAATGTTTTCCCCATATGGTATAGTCATTTACTGTATTAACTTCAAAACATTGAAAGAGGCTATGTTTAAATTGTGTATTTAATAATCTAAAATCTATGAGATTATTAAAAAATTAACATGCATGTGAAAGAATATTAACTTTATATTATCTGATTGTAAGCAGAAATTAAAGCAGCACTTTAAATATAAACATGCAATCAAACATGCAGTTCAACTTTAATTCTGGTATTTACAATTAGATTTATAATGCTTCCTTTTTCCCAATCTCATTGTTTTTCGTGCTAATTTTCTGAATCCAAGAGACAAAGCTTTAACAAATAAAAGTGAAAAAAAATCACCGTATGTACATGAATATGATTATACACAGATCACCAAACATATAAATAAAATCATGTTTTTATATTTTCCTTTTTCGAACGAATTCTTTGCCAGTAGACTGAACTCCAATTTTCCAACACTGGATTCCGTGACACGCATTAACTGTGCAGATTTGTAATAAATATTTGTTGTTTGTATCTTAAAAGTAGTCTTTATTGTTAATTGATGCACGCAATTCCCTATTCCCTACTAACTATATGATACCAGTAATTAATTTGATTTTTATTTGTGATTTTCACATAGAATGTAATTTTTCTTTTCCTTGTCCTCCATCTTGGACGATTACATAAAAACAGGCATTCTCAATTGTGGTATAACCACTATCTCTAGTATCCTCTGCAGTAGAGAGGTGTGAATAGCAATGTACAATCGCATATATACCAATAGTTAAGTCAGTTGTCGTTCAGCAAACACTTGACATGCTCTGTTGGCACTTGTTCTATGGAATTATCGCTGTATAACATTTATAATCTTATTGAGTTCATTGGGGAAAAGTACCAATATTTTGGGAAATTTTGATCTGTTTTTTTTTAGGAAAAAACCCTTCTTTTTGAGATTGGGAAAAGGCCGAATATCAGCAGTAAGTTTGGGCGAAAAAAACTGAAAGCATTGATTATACTGGTACGCAAATCATTTTTGTTTTTATTGGAGTGTGAAAATATGTCTTGGTGTTTTTTCATATTACTGAACCATAAGTTAGAGTCAATTCCCTTTCAAAAGAACTACAGAAACATTAATATTGAGCCTTAAAAAGTTAGCCTTTAAATGAGCATGTATATATGACAAGAGCACCGCATAACTGGTGCCAAAGCTCGGCTGCGGGTGCAGTTTTGAATAAATGAAAGCTTGTCAGATTATTTTTTTTAAAGGTCACGGTGACCTTGACCTAGTAACCCAAAAATGGGTGTGGCGTGTAGAAGGTGCATCTAAATATGAAGTTTCAAAGTTGTAGGTGGAAGCACTTTGATTTTAGAGCAAAATGTCTAGGTTTTAGCACGACGCGGACAGCGGGCAACACGACGAGCTGGCTATGACAATACCTCGGGTTTTCTCCTAAAACAGCCGAGCTTATAAAACTGAAAGTGCCGATTATACATGACATATAATGGCAAATACTGGCCTAATGGTGACAATACATTATGTCATATTACATATTTGACAAGCACTTTCCTTTTGGTTAGTAAACATGTCGTGTTTAAGTGGCTGCACACTATGTTATATATTATCAGAGTGGGTAATAAAGAGACAGTAATCAGGGGGGTGATTAAAGAACAACCTCTGGGCAGGAAAATGCCCTACCTCCCACTCCCACTTACAAGGTTCAACTAAACTCTTGGTTTCTGTATAGATCAAGCAAAGTTTACAACTATATTTGAAACATTACTTCTGTATCTGTATGGTACTCAAAACTAGCTCACTTATGTGCAAAACTTATTGAGGGTGTGGTGTGTGCCCTTTGTTGTTAAACTGTTAAAAGCACGATTAAATAAGAACACTTTTGAATTGATCACTTTTTGTACAAGTCACTACACTGTCTGGTATCGACAGTGTTCAACATTGAAAGGAAGGAAATCAGCTGAAAAGAGTAAAATTCACACCCCTGAGACTGAAGGATAAAATTGTCCATTATAATCAGGTTTGCTATAGCATGCTTGTTGCATATTTCTGTAGAAAGTAGCCTTGACTTAAGTTAACTTACCGTAATTGCTCTATGTTTTCGGACACTTAAAAATAATTATATTTTTTCGTGTCCGAAAAATTAGATACAAAAAATATTCACAAAATACAGGTGTCTGAAAACTTAGAGTCGAAAATTTAAGTGTCCGAAAAAAGCGTCAATTGTATCAACGACTACCGGTAATAGCATGCGCTTGTAAAATACCATGCCGTATAGTATAAATTACAGTTATATATTTTTGCACTGCATTCTAAATAATTTTAAATGCTTTATTTATTTGACAGAAAGTTACTGCAAGGTTGTACTTTGACCAACGAGTTCAAAGATGAGCATGTGATGTACCAATACTCGCTAGTATGAACCTGTTATTAACGCATTAAAAAAGAAAACTATAATTCTTTGTTTGGTAATTTCCGATAATTGTTGTCTAACTCCTTCCATTGTTCGTAAAACTTGCACTAGGGTGCATCACACTTTAAAGCGTTTAGTATTTGTCACAGTTATTTTACTGAGAAGGGGTGGTCCAATTTCGGTAGATACAGTACACTCCACGCGTTTTCCCCAAAAAACGCGCTCCCTCCGCAGGTTTTTTCTGCTAGCGAGTGTTCACGCGGCGTTTGGAGAGCGAGGTGAACTCGATAAAACGCTCTGCGTTACACCGCGTTCGCTAATTCCCGCGATGTGTATTACTTTAGCCTAGTCGGTAAATGCAGACAATTTCCGTTCTTATCAGTGACCGCCGCGCAACGCCGCGTTAGCAGTGTGCTACTGGGCATGCCAAAAAATAAAAACATTGTTATCATAAATTGTTTAAATACTGTAGTACATGTATAAAAAAGAAAATTGTATAGAAAATTAATATATGTTTTAATTCACAGGTACGTCTACAATATGAATTAATACGCCAGGTGATCATTTAAAGTTTATAAGGATTAATGTTCCGTAAAATTTCCAAATGAGAATAAAAAACAAGAGGGCCTGAAAGGCCCAAGGTATCCCCTGCAACATATGCTTTGTTTGAGGATGGGTGCAAATTGGACGGATGAACATAATGATAGATGGACGGACGGAGGACAATAACACAAATGAAATCCGCCAAAGCACTTCCAAGATATGGCTCCGGACACAAAAGTGCCGGACGGACAGCCGGACGGATGGACAACGCCAAAACAATATCCCTCCGCCTCTGGCGCGGGAATATATTCATACCAAGTTTCAAAGAAATCCGCCAAAGCGCTTCCAAGATATGGCTCCGGACACAAAAATGCCTATAGTAAAAAGCATTTTTTCAAGATACAAAGGGCCATAAGTCTGTTTTTAACAGATGGTGTACAATGCCATTTGGCGTGCATCATCCTCTAATGCATATATATACTCATACCAAGTTTAAATGAAATCCGCCAAAGCACTTCCAAGATATGGCTCCGGACACAAAAGTGCCTATAGTAAAAAGCATTTTTTCAAGATACAAAGGGCCATAAGTCTGTTTTTAACAGATGGTGTACAATGCCATTTGGTGTGCATCATCCTCTTATGCATATATCTACTCATACCAAGTTTAAATGAAATCCACCAAAGAACTTCCAAGATATGGCTCCGGACACTAAAAAGCATTTTTTCAAGATACAAAGGGCCATAAGTCTGTTTTTAACAGATGGTTTACAATGCCATTTGGCGTGCATCATCCTCTTATGCATATATCTACTCATACCAAGTTTAAATGAAATCCACCAAAGAACTTCCAAGATATGGCTCCGGACACAAAAGTGCCGGACGGACGGACGGACAGCCCGACGGACAACGCCAAAACAATATCCCTCCGCCTCTGGCGGGGGATAATTAGTAATCCGAAACACTCTACGATTTTAAATGTTAACACGACGTTTACAAATGCTTCCAATATACAGTCATCATGTATATTTCCAGACAAAAGCGCGCGAAAATTATGCTGCAATGTACAAGGTCAAGGTATACTCCTGCAAAGCGTGCGTGTATTGATTTTTTGATACGCAGAGAACACTTAATTCTGTTGATTTCGGTTAAAAGCTTCTTTGGTATTTTTTAACAAAATTATATCGCGAATAAGTTGATATTTCCTACAAAATAATTTCAAATCGAGCACGCCGAATCTTTATCGTTACGGTATTTTAGAAGAGTAATTATTTTAACAGTAATTGTACTGTAAACTGATAAAAGAAGACATCATGGCGGAACTGGATTAAGTGTTCGACGTTATGAAAACACGCAAAGCTTGTCTACTGACCTATTGTGTAGACTGCTGTCTGCGGTGTTTTGACAAAAGGGATTAACATGTGTGAATGTCACTCTGCCGATTTGGTCCAGAATTACTGGTAAACATTGTTTTGAATGTCGACGCAATGAGAATACAACTGTGAATATTTAATGCAACTATCAACTCAATAGTTACCACCTTCTTTTAGCAATCAATGGAATAACCTACCTACAAAGAGAAAATAAATGCATTTGTGAGCAGAGAATCGACTTTGTTCCGACAATTTAAACCATTCCTTATGCATTCCTTGAACGTGTTTACTTGAGTAAGTTATGCCTTCAGACAGGAAGTGGCTTTTCTTTGATTACGTCAAACTGTCAATCCACACAGATTTGCGAGACTTTTAGGGTTCTTGGTCATTTGTTTACATGTTCAGTATAGAAAAAAACACCTGCTTACATGAAAACTTTGGATTAAATTATCAAAATAACAAGGGACAAAATTGTCACAAAACCAGGTTTTCATTGTGAAAAAAAATCTGATTAAGGGAGACAACTCAAACTGAAATTTTGAAATGAACAAACAAAATTAACCCCCTTTGTAAGTTTGTTTCAAAATAAATCTATTTTATGTTGTGGTGACCTTGACATTGGAGATATTGACGTGATTCTTTCGTGCGACACACCGTCCCATGATGGTGAACAAATGTGCCAAATAATTGTAAAATCTCACAATGAATGACATAGTTATGGCCCAGACAAGCTCATTTATTGCCAATTTTGACCTTTGAACTCAAAGTGTGACCTTGACCTTGGAGATATCGATGTAATTATTTCGCGCGACACACCGTCCAATGATGGTGAACAAATGTGCCAAATGATTTTAAAATATGACAATGAACGACATAGTTATGGCCTGGACAAGCTTGTTCCGCCCGCCCGCCAGCCAGCCAGCCAGCCAGCCCGCCCGCATTCGCCAATCTAATAACCAGTTTTTTCCTTCGGAAAACCTGGTTAAAAACAATGTTGCAAACTGTGATTATATTAATTGGTAAGTATCAGTTTAAAGACGACGTTTTGTTTGTCGTAAATCAACGAGTTTTCTATACAACTACTTCTACAACCACGTGGGGATCGATCTATCTTGGTTGTTTTTTTTTAATGGTTAATTATATATATATATATATATAAATAAATATATATGTACTTGTAATACATGTAAATGTAATTTTATTTGAAAATCAGGAAGTCAAACAAAGATAAATTGATCGTTATCTTGTAAAAACGTGGAGTTTCCCCCGCGTTGCCAACGCCGAGGGCCGTTGCGTCGGCTTATCAGTTTTGCCGATCGTTAACCGCCGAGTCCGAAATCATGCAAACGCCGCGTATAGCGGCGTTTTCTTAATCTCCCTCCAGGTCAATCCCCGCGGAGTAACGAGGGAAATTGGGGAAAACGCGTGGAGTGTACTGTAATTGAACAGTTAATTGGCACTACCCATGGTAATTGTCATAACGCTTATTATACTATCGGGCGAAACCATTGTTAAATACCAGCTTACAAGGTTATTTACCCAATAACGCAAATGTAATGGTCCGTTGCCCTCAGGCATGCACCTGCCATGTTTTAAGATGTTAATCTGGTTGTAAAACCCTTGATCGAAGTGTCATTGGATATCGAAAACAGGACCGAAATTTGGTAAAATAACGCTGTAAAATATACTGTCCAAAAACTGACAGACATTAATTATGGCCGAAAACTCGTGTGTCCGAAAATTAAGAGTCACGAAAATCATTTTTTTTTAATACAAAAAGGGGTGTCCGAAAACTTAAGAGTGTCCGAAAACATAGAGTAATTACGGTAAGTCCTAGTTTCAATATCAAGCCATGGTAGACCAGTGATGTTTTAAATATCAATGAAACCCGCGACTTCAGCAAGACGACATCATAAACCAATTTTAATACTAACAGATTAACATACGCGTTAAGCGGAAACGTGATTTGTGAGATGCTCACGAAAAAATAACAAAGAAAATACGGTTACCGCTTTTCGCTGACTTTTTGCTCAGTCTCCTTTAATTCAGAGATTTCCATAGGGCAGATAATTCTGTTTTTACATTTGTTGAGAAACGACATTTGATTGGTCGGTATGAGTCCTTGTTGGCAAATAGAAATTTGGATTACATGTTTCATTCAATCGCAGAAATAGTTCTTGTTGCTGCATGCAGAATAAATCGTTCCTGACATTTGCAGGATATTTTCTTTATTGGGTAAGTTAATGTATATGTTTAAACTTAAACATGTATTTGTTTTCCTCGTTAAATAACGCATGTGAAAATATAATAGAACTGGACTCAAAGTTTCATTATCTGTCCTTTGTTTACATTACCAACCAGCAATGACACTTGACAGCTGACAGTGACATTCGTAAAATGATTTGAGCAGGGCTTTTTTCTTGATTTGAGGAAAGGCCATGAACTTTCATTTTTGGGAAAACTGAGAAAGTGGAAGACTTTTCCCAAAGTGTGCTTGAAATTTGGGGGAAATTTGTATCATTTAAAGAAATTCTTTTAAGGGAAGTACTCATGTAGCCGATATAAGGCCCTTGCTCAATGAGGAAAAAGGCCCTGTTGACTGTTGTGTCAATGGTCTGTGTTAATAATGCCATTTGGGAAAAGAACCGCAACAGTACCAATTGGGAATATTAATAGCATTAAAACCCATCAAATTGGGCACATTCTTGTAATGAAATTTTCAGATTGGAAAATCGGGTCTTTCTGCTTCTGTACAGTGCAGGGCATGTAACTGCGTAGGCACCAGGTGTGGAGTGCTAGTAGCACTGTGGTAGGGCTGTCTTGAAACCCCCAATTGTATGTGCACATGCAATATTATTATCAAGGTGGTTCCAATCCACCGCAGTCTTTATAAAGAATGAGTTTTTGTACTGCTCAGTATTGACGGATTTCACTTTCAAGCCTCTGTTGTTGTTTATGCTGTAGCGTTCTATGATGTTTGTTGTTAAGTCTTTGTCGGTTTTAACTTTCACTTGCCTCTTGTTTTTTGCTGGTTGGATGTATTCGTCCGGTGGTATAGCTGGCACCAACTTGATCACTTTGTATAGGAAGATCAGCCGGCTGGATCTTCTGCGATCTTAGAGTGGTGTAAGTTCAAGGTCCTTTAGTATCCTTGTTACACAGCCTTCACGTCTATCATGATAATTGTTTGTTTTGAAGCGTGCTGCTTGTCTTTGCATGCGTTCTATCTTTTCTATGTCATTTTGAAGGTTGGGGTCCCAGATGGTACATGTAGCCCAATAGTCTGTCAATGATCTTACCAGGGAGATGTAACCAAGTTTTCTACAATCTCTAGAACAATTTCTTAGGTTTCTTCTAAAAAAAATCATTGTTGAGTTTGCTTTCTTTTCAACTTTTGTTGTATGTGAAGACCGTTTCAAAGATTCATGTACCGTTAATCCAAGGTAGGGGTCTTCTTCTACCTGTTTCAGAATTTCGCCACAGAGTGAATAAAAGTGAATGGATTTATTATTAACGCTGAGAAGGTAACATTTTTTGGCATTAAAATGCATGCCCCATTTTAAGTCATTTTGTAGGATTTGGTGATCATTTTGGTTTCTAATTTTGCGATAAAGTAAGCAATCGTTTGCAAATAATCTGATCTGTGAGTGTACTGTTTCTGGTATGTCATTGATATGGCAGTGGAATAATAATGGTCCCATAACAGTACCTTGAGGTACCCGAGAGTCTACTGTCACTTTCTTTGAGCATTCTCTATTGACAACTACCTGCATATATCTGGTTGTTTAAATGTTTCTGATCCAGATGTGAATGGGTCCTTTGATACCAAAGCTATCTAGTTTTGTTAGGAGTTATTGATGTGGGACGGTGTCGAACGCTTTCAGAAGTCTAAGATCATAACATCCGTTTGGTATCCTTCATCATTGTTTTAGCAGATCTTCGAGTGTCACAACAAGCTGGGTCTCACTACTCTCACATATATATCCTGATGTAAAGCCATGGTTTAAATTGGTTAAGGTTTTGTTTTTTTTCCAAATAATTCAATAAGTGTTTGCAAATAATGTGTTCTAAAATTTTACAGGTTACTGAGGTTAATGACACTGGTCGAACAGTTTTTGAGAATAACATTTGAGATGTTATCTGGTCCAACAGATTTTGAAGTGTTTACGTTCGATAAAAGTTTTGTAATGCCGGGAACCGTGATATCTTAATTCTGTAAAGAATGTTTATAATTCTTTTCTAGCGGTGGTAACTTGCACTTAGAATGTTTCGTGAGCACAGAACTGAATTGATCAACTAGTATTACTGCTTTGTCCTCAGCATCACTCAACACGTTGCCGTTTTTCTTTAAAGGAGCTATACATGTACCAACACTGTCTTGTCTTTTAGATTTTACATAACGCCAGAAGAGCTTAATATTATTTTCCTCGAAGCATTTTGTATTTAATTATCAAAATAAAAACAAGAGTGAAATTGCAAACATTTATTGTACATGTACATGTATTAAGTAACTTCATTAATAGACGACATTTTGTGCTGTAAATCGAACACTTTTTTTCTAAAACAACATGTACACGATGCTGGTCTTTCTAAAAAAATTTTTTCAAGAATGACCTCATAAGTCGAGACTGTAATTTGAATCTTTTTTTTAGGAAAAAAATCGCTACTTTTGACTGTAGGGTTTTGACCATAGTATTTTTGTCACGGAAATTACGTCACACGAGGTACATCATAAATTGTGTAATGAAGTGAATGATAATAAAAACACAAAGATCTGTTGTGGTAATATGTTTTAAAGAAAATAAAATATGGTGATATGTAATATTAGTGTTTTTCCCAGGCCATTTTAGCGTGGCGCGGCGCCATGCCCTTTTTGTAGCGCCATGCTGCCCCCTTTCAAAACCAATTAGTGCCAAGCTGCCCTTTCCAAAGGCCGCCGCCCTGCCCTTTCATGAGCACCCGCTGTTTTCCGCCCTTATTGATAACATCTTAATTGCCCCTTGACCAAACTTCTAAGCCGACTAGTGTCAGATTATGGGCCAAAGGCAGCGAAGATTTGCGCGGTTGAGAATTAGTCATGCGTGAATAACCCCGTGTCAATATCAATAAAAAATGTCAGAGGCTATGTTATACCAAGCGCACCAATCGTTCGGTGATGTGTACTCCACCACGATAAAATCGTGGACTGTTACTATTAATTAATATTATACATTTACAACATTTTATTGTTAAAACATTTTAAAGAAGCACACATTGAAATAGTAACACGCATATAAAAATCTCTGCAATAACTATGGTTAGCATCATTAAATGCAAAGAAAGAATCAGTTTTCAAATTAATTCGATCTCGTCACTCATTCCATCCTATGAAACCCTTCACGTGTTGCAAATCTATTACTCTTTGGTCTTACATAATTTATTAAAGTACACTGTAACTCCAATATAACGCGCTCCGTTATAACGCTGATTCCAATATAACGCGGGGGGTGCTTGGATCCCATTTTTTCTCCAACCTTCCATTTGATTTCTGATTCAAATCTGTATTATGCAACTTCATGTATTTTCAGACAATTCAAAGATGGCGGCAATCACATGTTGATTGCTTTATTCAACCGTCCGTTGAACCGATTATAATCGCCTCGAGGTTAAACAACACCGACAGCTAATTGGTGTTAATCTGTTGTGTAATGTCAATAAAGGTGTGAAAAACTCGCGTGTCAGTGTTTATTACATGTATTCCTCATCAGAGCGGTTCAGTGCGATAATTTCCATAAGTTAAGTGCAAGCGGGATAGTTATACAATTAAAGTAATTCAAAACGATTAAAACATTCTTACTTTGATATGGTTGCAGTTTGACTATATTAAATGAGCGGCTGTGAAATATACTGCCCACTGTATAAAACAACTTTTTCTTCATTTCATTATTATTCTAGTATTATGTCATTTAATCTTTTAGTTCGTGTATAAGAAATTAAATAATGCAGACGATTTATTTACATGCGAACGCAGTGTACCGGTAATTGTTAACAGAGTTTCACTTTCATTTTCGCGCGGTATCAGAAAGTCCCCGGGAAACACGTTTTTTGCATGCGTATGACACAATAAAACAAATTTTGTACATGAATCGTATTGCATTCAATCTAAATTTAAAGTCGCTCGTCCAATGAAAGCTCTGCCTCATAATGCACTGTACTCTAAACACTTCTGAAAATGGCATATATGCGTACGGTTGTGTTTACGAATTTCTTAAACATATATCGTCATTAATGTTCAACATTTTTATTTTTAGCTCATCTATTTTTTGAAAAAAAATTATGAGCTATTGTCATCACCTTGGCGTCGGCGTCGGCGTCCGGTTAAGTTTTGCGTTTAGGTCCACTTTTCTCAGAAAGTATCAATGCTATTGCATTTAAACTTGGTACACTTACTTACTATCATGAGGGGACTGGGCAGGCAAAGTTAGATAACTCTGGCGTGCATTTTGACTGAATTATGTGCCCTTTTTATACTTAGAAAATTGAAAATTTTGGTTAAGTTTTGCGTTTAGGTCCACTTTTTTCAGAAAGTATCAATGCTATTGCATTCAAACTTGGTACACTTACTTACTATCATGAGGGGACTAGGCAGGCAAAGTTAGATAACTCTGGCATGCATTTTGACAGAATTATGTGCCCTTTTTATACTTAGAAAATTGAAAATTTTGGTTAAGTTTTGTGTTTAGGTCCATTTTATTCCTACAGTATCAAAGCTATTGCTTTCATACTTGCAACACTTACTAACTATCATAAGGGGACTGTGCAGGCAAAGTAATGTAACTCTGACTGGCATTTTGACAGAATTAGGTGCCCTTTTTATACTTAGAAAATTGAAAATTTTGGTTATGTTTTGTGTTTAGGTCCACTTTATTCCTACAGTATCAAAGCTATTGCTTTCATACTTGCAACACTTATTGACTATCGTAAGAGGACTGTGCAGGCAAAGTTATGTAACTCTGACTGGCATTTGGACGGAATTATGGGCCCTTTATACTTAGAAAATTGAAAATTTTGTTAAGTTTTGTGTTTTGGTCCACTTTACCCCTAAAGTATCATAGATATTGCTTTCATACTTGGAACACTCGCAAACTATCATAAGGGTACAGTAAAAGGACAAGTTGCATAACTCTGGATGTCATTTTTACGGAATTATGGCCCTTTTTTGACTTAGTAACTTTGAATATATGGTTAAATTTTGTGTTTCGGTCCACTTTACTTCTTAAGTATCAAGGCTGTTGCTTTCAAACTTCAAATACTTTCATGCTTTCATGAGGTTACTGTACCTGGCAAGTTGAATTTTACCTTGACCTTTGAATGACCTTGACTCTCAAGGTCAAATTATTAAATTTTGCTAAAATAGCCATTACTTCTTTATTTATGATTAGATTTGATTGATACTTTGACAAAACTACTCTTACCTGACATACCACAATAGACTCCACCCAAACCATCGCTTGATCGGCCGTGACCCCCCTCCCCCTATTATTATTTTTTTTTTTTTTTTAGATCATCTCACAAATGACCACCACACCCTTACACTATACCCCCCCCCCCCCAGCCCACCCCCTCCCCAAATTTTTTTTTTTAAACGGTTAAAAAACAAAACTATTTATTTTGATTATTTTATGTTTGAAATACCGTCCAACCATTGCACCCAAGAATCCCCCCCCCCACCCCCCCCTCCCCCCACCCGAATCCCCCCCCCCCCCCCTAATTTTTTTTTTTTTTTTTTTTTTTTTTTAAGATCATCTCACAAATTACCACCACACCCTCACACTATACCACCCCCCCCCCCCCCACCTCACCCCCCTTTTTTTTTTTTGAAACGGTTAAAAAACACGAATATTTATTTTTATTATTTTATGTTTTAAATACCGTCCAACCATCGCACCCAAGAATCCCCACCCCCACCCCCCCCCCCCCCACCCCACCCCCGATTTTTTTTTCCCTTTTTTTTCACATTTTTGGAAGATAATGTAATAAATGTCCACACCCCCACACAATGCACCCCTCTTCACTCCACCCCTCCCTCCTTTGTGATTGAAAATGAGAGTCCCTTCACCTTTAAAAAGAAAATAGATGAGCGGTCTGCACCCGCAAGGCGGTGCTCTTGTTTAAGTGATGTTGCAATTTTATTGGATTATCGGATAAATGTGCACATAAGAAAAGCGGTATGTATACTGTTATCGATACGATTCGGTTTATATGCATGTATTTGCGTCAACACAGAATGGCAATATAGCTACATGACCTATATTATAGGCTATTCTATACCTGTTTTTTTATAGCACCTTGCAGAAAATGAACTCAAAACTTATAACGCGGATCCGTTATAACACTGTTTCGCGGCTTGGACCCCATTGACCGCGTTATATTGGAGTTACAGTGTACTCTTAAAAAGTCTTTAAATTTGTCAATTATTTAGCATTTTTATGCCGCCCTTCGAAGAAGCAGGTTTATATTGTTTTGCTTGTTTTCAGTCGGTCTGTCGGTAGACTAGTTCGTTTGCGATCAATAACTTGTTAATGAATTGACCGATTGGCTTGATACTTCCCATGGGCATTGGCCTCGGACAGTAGATGACCCCTATTGAAATTAGGGTCACTAGGTCAATGGTCAAGGTCACTGTCACAATAAGTTTGAAAATTGTTTCCGATCAATAACTCGTCAACGAATTGAACGATTGGCTTGATACTTCACCTGTGCATTGGCCTTGGACAGTAGATGACCCCTATTGAAATTGCGGTCACAAGTTCAAAGCCCTGTTTGGGGCTGGGGGCATATGCCTCTGATCGTGGAACTCTTGTTATATTATCCAAGATGTTTGAAAGTCAGAGGTATCTTCTGTTATTTTCAGATGTTGTTGCTGCCCATGTTTTGAAAAAAAAGAAAGGATAGTCAAGTTTCTGGCAGAAAAATAAAAGGTAAACTATGGTTATATGGTTACTTGTTTTAATGATTTGTTTTCTATGCACCATTCAAAGAACATGGTTCTTAGCAGTCACACTGCTGTTTGTCTGTGCTTATGTGTGGACATCCTGTCTTTCGTTTTAACTTTGCCATTTATTGATTGATTTTGAAATTACTTGGCAAAAATGTCAACCATCACCAGACGACATGTCATAAGTAGCAATTGTCTCCCTACCTCAAAGGTCAAGGTCAATTGTAGAGGTCAAAGGTAAAATTTGACTATAAAATTGCTGTTATATATATATATGAATGTTTACAGCCCTGAAACCACATGACCTTTAACACAAAGCAAACACTTTTTACATAGTGGATATTTTTCATACTTCAACATTCTTGGCATGCCCAGGAGAGGCCTTTTGAGCATATTAATTGATGACAATATTGATATGAGTTGTTTTAAATATTAAGTTCTTTATGAATGCTTGTATTAAAAAAGGTCATACAATACACTTTAAATTTAAATGTGTTTCATTCATTTGGTCAATGATGTAGGAGATTATTTTTAGATCTTTACTCAGAGTTTTTGGAATTTAAATGTAATTTACTGTTTTATTTGAGTTTAATCTTGAAATTCAGATTTATTAAATCATAGCTTATTAATTTTACATTTGTCTTGATTTGCATGGAGGACACTTGTGGTTTTATCAATGCAAGTAGTAGCATGCAAAAAGCAATTTTGTGGTGCATTTCCATCTTAATTAAAAAACATATATGTCAAATATATGTGGGGGGTAATTGTGGATTTTGTTAATGATTGTTCTGTTATAGCTTACTTTGACTGGTTTATGTATATATTTTATTAACAAATTATTTCCAAGATTATTTGCACCATTGCTGAGTCTTACATAGCACAACAAGTAAACTTTTAATTAAGCTGGACTATTATTTGACAAATTGAATAAGTATGAAACCTTTTAGCTGAATCATTTACTGCTGATAATTCAGGCTTTTGCATAGAAAACCACATGATTACATTTTTTTAACAGTGTGTTTTTGAACAGTTTGTTAAGTAATATATGTACACATTGTATTTGCCTTATGTAACAAGTGACTTACAGTGATTTGTTATGCCCCCGGTAGGGTGGCATATAGCAGTTGAACTGTCCGTCAGTCAGTCAGAATATGTCAGTCTGTCCGTCGGTCCGAAAAAAACTTTAACGTTGGCCATAACTTTTGCAATATTGAAGATAGCAACTTGATATTTGGCATGCATGTGTATCTCATGAAGCTGCACATTTTGAGTGTTGGAAGTTCAAGGTCAAGGTCATCCTTTAAGGTCAAAGGTAAAAAAAATAAATATATAAATTTTTCAAAGCGGCGCAGTAGGGGGCATTGTGTTTCTGACGAACACATCTCTTGTTTTGCTAAAAATTACCGCCGATTTTTGGCTGCTTCCCAATCGCAAAAATTAACGGGTTTTTCCCAAAAAGCTGACATAAATTTCCCAAAAAAAGCCCAATTTCAAAAAAAAAAAAAAATTTTTTTTTTTTTTTTTTTTAAGAAAGAAGTCTCTTATGACTTATGATTTCTTAACTCTAGATCTCAACTTTTTATTTAAACATCCTGCAAAATATGTTACTTTAATATAGTCCTTTTTGTTGATAAATAATTTCAAAATTTGCCATTTTTATCAATTAAAACAATCCCAATTTGACCAGACTCCTTTTCTCAAAATGGCTAGAAAAACCCCTGAACATGAACTTAAGAACAATTTTAATTCTGTTACCTATAATCATATTTATAATGCTTAATTTTTGCCAATTTCGTGGTTTATTGTGCTATTTTTCCCAATTTCATGGTTTATCGTGTTAATTTTCCCAATTCAAAAGGCACAGGCTGTAACAAATAAAAGCAAAAAAAATCACTGACTTATAAATATAGAAATTGTCCAATCAAATTGCAACAAATTGCACCACAAAGCAAACTCTGTGAAAGTCACAAAGCCATTACTGGAAAAGGTCTGGTTTTCTCTCAACTTTCACTAGGTCTAGACTTTATTTATAAGGTACCTTTATTTATATCAGAAATTTTACTGACTATTAGGGCATGACAGTATTCTATTAAATTAACTGACTCTAATACATTTTTACTGGCATTGTCTGAGGTCTGACTGATTTTCATGGAGAAACTGAGAAAAGTGTCTTTAAAAAAAAATCACATGATTTCTTAAGGTCCAAATCGGAATGTCCCTAAGTTAAATAAATTCTGCTTTAATTTTTATTTTATTTTACACAAGAATTTGTTTAAAATGTATTATTTTGTAATTATGACCATTATGTCTATTTCACATGGGAAAATGACAAGATGTAAATTGGCATTCTAGTACCTACTGTTGTATGATATTTATGAACATTTTGTTATGGTCATCTTTTGGTATTGTCCTTAGGCATATACTTGTATGCACATTTTATTCAATAATAAGAGGTCGCAGTGGTGAAGTGGATATGGTGTCCGCCTAGCGATCAGGAGGTCACAGGTTCGATTGCCACTGTGGGAGCGTTCTTTAGATCTCTCCCAGAGACACCAAGTACTGGTTCTAGTCCCAGGAAATGGACTCGAGAGCATTTAAAATAAGCCTTAGGCTTTCTATGCAATCAAGCTTAAATATATACAGTTGTAGCCTTATAGCGACCATAAGGTAACGGGTTAAATCCCCACTGTGGGAGCGTTCTTTAGATCTCTCCCAGAGACACCAAGTACTGGTTCTAGTCCCAGGAAATGGACTCGAGAGCATTTAAAATAAGCCTTAGGCTTTCTATGCAATCAAGCTTAAATATATACAGTTGTAGCCTTATAGCGACCATGAGGTAACGGGTTAAATCCCCACTGTGGGAGCATTCTTTAGATCTCTCCCAGAGACACCAAGTACTGGTTCTAGTCCCAGGAAATGGACTCGAGATCATTTAAAATAAGCCTTAGGCTTTCTATGCAATCAAGCTTAAATATATACAGTTGTAGCCTTATAGCGACCATGAGGTAACGGGTTAAATCCCCACTGTGGGAGCGTTCTTTAGATCTCTCCCAGAGACACCAAGTACTGGTTCTAGTCCCAGGAAATGGACTCGAGAGCGTTTCAAATAAGCCTTAGGCTTTCTATGCAATCAAGCTTAAATATATACAGTTGTAGCCTTATAGCGACCATAAGGTAACGGGTTAAATCCCCACTGTGGGAGCATTTTTTAGATCTCTCCCAGAGACACCAAGTACTGGTTCTAGTCCCAGGAAATGGACTCGAGAACATTTAAAATAAGCCTTAGGCTTTCTATGCAATCGAGCTAAAATAAGAAAGTTTAAACTAAACATAATAAATGATCGATTATCAAGTAATAATTACATTTCTTGCCATATAAAGTGTACATTCTGGTTTTCAGCTTACCTGATTAAAGATATACAATCTGTCAATTTATAGTTTTCTTTTGCAAATAATACATATAGACAGATATACATTAAAAATGGTTCTGGTCCATTTAAAAACATAGGTGCAATAAAGCGGTCAGTTTTTCTTACATATGTAGCTATAACATTGTTTACACTCTAGAAGGCACATTTGAAGTCAGGTCTTCTAGAAACTGTGTGAGAACATTTTTAGCTCGACTATTATATATGAAATATATATAGTGGAGCTATCCTACTCACCCTGGCGTCGGCGTTTCCGTTCCCATTAGCGTTAGCGTGCAAATGTTAAAGTTTGCGTACTACTCCAAATATTTCCTATGTCCTTTGACATATTGCTTTTATATTTTGCATACCGTAGGTTTCCACGTATAGCGCGCTCCCGTGTATAGCGCGCAGGCTGTTTTTTAAATGCAAAAATGGAGAAAAAAATATTTAAAGACAATTAAACCACCAAATCGGACTGAAAATGGCCACCATTTTACTATTGCACAATCCAATAATCCAGGGCATTGGAAAGCTTAATTAAGCATTCAAAATAGGAAGCATCATTATGATTAGGAGCATGGGTTGCATAGCACTATACTTTTCTGACAATTTTGTAATTTTCTAGCAAAAGATTAACAGTCCACGTGCATTTCGTGAAAAACATGAGAAAATAAGAATTAGTGTACTTCGTGTGATTTTTCCTCGGGGAAAGTATGGGCATTACCGGTAAATTTGAATGTCGCATGGGAGAAAGGGATACAGTTGTTGAGGTACACCACTGTTGAACGTTCAATATTTATACACACAAAATGCAATTGCATATCTTCACGTTCTCAAGTGTCAATTAGTGTCTCAAATGTCAATTAGCGTCTTAACATGTCGTACACATATTACTCAATAACATCTGCCAATTATGAAGTGCAAAATGACCCCCTTTCACACCTACCGTTACCTGCAAAAAAGACCTCGTTCGCACCTACCCTTGCCTGCTCTCCGGAATGTCGACAATAATCCCCATCGGAATTCATCAATTAAGAAGTGTAAAAACACAAACAAAGAAATGTCCGCAAGTTTATTGAAACAAATTTATTTTTGACCAAAACTTCTTCTACCGCATTCATATCTACCAGTAGCGACTTCTTGTTGTTTCGACAATGGCCCCTCAGTCTGTACGATTATAGGGTGGTAGTTTTCTGGGAAAAAAACATGGTGGCCATTTTGATTATTTACGATTACACAACATATTTTTTACCAATTTAGCAGCCAGGATAGCGTTGTATCAATGTATAGCGCACACCAGCTTTTTAATTTGAATTTTGGAGGTAAAACACTGCGCGTTATACGTGGAAACCTACGGTACGTCTTTACCAACATGACCCCAATCTTAGACAAGAGCAGACAACTGTATCAAGCATTTTGACAGAAGTATTGCCCCTTTTATACTTAGAATATGCATATTATTGATAAATCTATGTTAAAGTTTTCGTACCACCCCGATTATTTCCTATGTCCTTTGACATATTGCTTTTATATTTTGCATACTTCTTTACCAACATGACCCCAATCTATAAACAAGAGCAGACAACTGTATCAAGCATTTTGACATATTATGGCCCCTTTTATACTAGATAATTGAACATTTTGCTTAAATTGCAATAACTTCTTTATTTACGATCACATTTGATTCATACTTTGACAAAACAACACTTACCTGACATACCACAATGCACTCCACCCAAACCATCCCCCATGCCCCACCCCAGAATCCCCCCCCCCCCAAAAAAAAAAAAATAAATAAATATTTTTTTTCCCCCTTTTTTTTGAAAGATCATCTATTAAATGACCACACACTCACATTATACACCCCCGCCCCTCTCCATGATGGCTTACGTTATACTGTAAAGCACTCGAATAGTCGAGCGCGCTGTCCTCTGACAGCTCTTGTTTCTAATGCGAGTTAAAAAATGGTTTTGGTTCATGGAAAAAGAAGTCACATTTTGCCCAATTAGCATATAACTTGGTCTAAACATATGTTGTTATGATATCTGAGCCAAGTTCAAAATGATTGCAGGTAAAATCAAAGTCCATATTAATAACACAAATATAATAAAAACTGCTCAGAACAGTTCAGCAATTTTTGTTTTAAGTTGAGCAGCTTTGGGCCTTTGGATCGCTTGTTTATACATAAAGCACAATAATATTTTGAATTAATGCACACATTAACAAGAGGGCCAATTCGGCCCTGAAGATATGACCTTAGTGTGAGATAAAAACATTGTCAAAGTGTGTTTTTGGACACGTGACCCAGATATGAACTTAGCGTCTAGAAAAAAGGCCTTGGCAAACAGTGTAGACCCAGATGAGACGCCACATGATGTGGCGTCTCATCAGGGTCTGCGCTGTTTGCTTAAAGGAATTTCTGTAAGAAATATTCTAAATATAGAAATAAATATACTAGACATCCCTAATTTTGGAAATAAATTGATCCAATTGAGAAGGATGGAAGAAATGGATTGATCCAATTGAGAAGGATGGAAGAAATGGATTAACATTCTGAGCAGGTTTCATCAAGGTTGGATGAAAAATGTGGCTGCTAGTCTGATAACAAGCTAACAAATGGTGACGCACACCGCATGATAACAGAAGTCAGACGTAGCAAGAACATGATAGCTTACTATAAGCACTCTCTGCTCAGCTGAGCTTAAAAAAGATCAAATTCACTTTTCTAAAATATAGGCTTATTTAATGGACTATATGCTATATTTAAATGTCAACTGATATCAAGGTCCTTTTGAAAAAAATATAATAGATTGTGTTTAATACACAGATTGTATGCTGCCATATGTTTAAAATTGTTTCTTTACCTTATAAAAGAAAAATTGTTTATAAATTATTTGTATAGATATTGTTTCTTTTGTATAAAAGCATAATGCAGCGATCCAGTTCAATTGTTCGTTGAAAGCAAGCCAAGTTTGTTGGGTGTCTGTAGACTTTCATTAGCTATTATGTTTATGTTGAACTGTGCATGCTTATGTCAAACAGAAGCATGTAGATTAATCTTGGATTAATTGGCTCACAAAAGATAGGTAAAAGTAGGTCTTTTAGCATATCAGCTAATCTTTACCATTATATTTTTTTTCACAATCATATACGTTGTAAATTAGATGCAAGTGGTAGGGGAACAATTTGAAGCACAAAAAGTTGTGTTTTTTTTCAAATATCTGAATCCAGACTTTGAAATGTAGAAAAATATTACAATTGTCTCTTGAAAACAGATGGTGTATACTTAAAAGATTGTGCCGACAAGCCAGATTTTGGCTTTAGTTCTGTTAATCTCTCAGCAGAAATTTACCATGTAGATATATTTTATATTCCCTTAGCTAAGCCTAATTTCGATCACTTTGTTAACATTAAGAACGCGGCTCATGGAACAATCTGTGCGTGCATATCGCGAAAATAGGTGATTTTAAGATATACACATGTTCAGTGGGTATACCCTGTCCCAATTGGATGCTTATTTAATTAAATCTTTTAAAAGTAACATATATTCCGAAATTTTATTTGAACACATTGCTATAGCAATAAACGTATGTACTTTTGCAATTCTTGATCACTTTTACGTGTCAATATAGCTCAAAAGCAGATTGACTGATAAAACAGAAACTTCTTAAATTGTAAGTAGTAGTTATAAAAAAGATAAATTACTGTTTCAGTTTGTATAAATGTGTTCAGTGAATCGAATTTTTGAAGATTTGTTGGCCTTATGCCTATCACAATCGAGTGCTCTTGCTTTTTGGATGTGATGTAATCAACAGGCATAGTGGATGTAATTTGCGGGTGTATATGGAACTATCGGCTTTGCGTGGTTAAACACGCTGTAAATAAACAATTTTAACATGTATTTAACGGGAATTAAATAAATACTTAAAGGTAAATTGTTTATTCCGACATTGTTTGCATTATTCAGATATTCTTTTACTTGTTTCCACTTGATTCTTGGTAACTGGAGGATATTTAAGATTGTGATGACATTTTAAGTTAATTACACTGTAACTCCAATATAGTGCGGTCTGTTATAACGCTGTATCCAATATAACGCGGGGGGGTCCTTGGATCCTGTTTTTTCTCCAACCTTCCATTTCTGATTCAAATCCATGTTATGCAACTTCATGTATTATCAGAAAATTCAAAGAAGCCGGCGACCACAGTTTGATTGCTTTATCCGTCCGTTGAAATAATTTTAATCGATTAGAGGTTAAGTGACACTTGACAGCTAATTGGTGTTATTATGTTGTGTAATGTCAATAAAGGTGTGAAAACTCGCGAGTCCGTGTTTATTACATGTATTCTATAACAGAGCGTTTCGGTGCGCTAATTTCAATAAGGCAAGTGCAAGCGGAATAATTATCAAATTAAAATTAAAGTTATTTAAAACGATTACCTGTTTATGTTTTGTATTTATCGTGTATTGTATTTCATTGTATAAACTATGGCTGTGTAAGTGTGTTATCGTTTATTATATGCTACACATCCTTGATAAATAAAAATATCTGTGTGTGTGTTAAATGTTTCAGTACGTATACGAAAAATAAATAAAAAAATCCTGACAATTTATTTACATGCTTACGCAGTGTAATAGTAAACAGAGATGCACTTAAATTTTTGCCAGTTATCAGAAAGTCCACGGAAAGCACGTTTTTTTACATGCTGCGTATGACGCAATAAAACCATTTCTTTGTACATGTATCGTATTGCATTCAATCTAAATTTAAATTCGCTCGTCCAATGAAAGCTGTGTCCCATAATGCACTGTACTAATTTTTCTGAAAAATGGCGTAGGCATATGACTTTGTTTACGAAATTCGTAAACGTATTTCTTATCATAAATGTTTAACATTATTTGTTCGTAAGTGATGTTGTAATTATATTGGATTATCGGATAAATGTGCACATTAGAAAAGCGGTATGTATACTGTTATCGTTCGATTCGGTTTATATGCATGTATTTGCGGATGACAACACAGCATGACAATACACAGGAGTGACAGGACCTAGATATTATAGGCTATTTTATACCTATTTTTATAGCCCCCTTAAATAAATAAGCTCAAAACTTATAACGCTGTCCGTTTATAACACTGTTGCGTGGCTTGGACCCCGTCATCCGCGTTATATTGGAGTTACAGTGTACTAATTATTAACCAAAAGAAAGTCAAAATAAATCAAATTTAACTTAATTTCAGTTGATTGTGAGTTTGCTCTCAACAAGCATTCAGGTGTACATGCAGTATAAAAGCTACTGATAACATTGTCAATATGTACATACCCTAATGGAATTGAATTGCTACACATTTGAAGTAGTCAATAACAGAAAGGATTCTCAAACGTTCACAGACAGACAGCAGGTGAATAATTTATTTTCTTTGCAAAGCTAATTCATGGGTCTGGAAGTGCTTTACCTGGATTTGAGTTTCCTTTTGTGGATCTCAGCATCTTTTTTATCCAAGATAGTCAATACTTCTTGTAACAAGAGTACTGCAAGTTTACTTGTGGTTGAAGTTGCGTGTGAAGCGAGTCTTGTTGATGTTGGTTTTAAGTCTCTATAACGCTCAAAATCAACGAAAATTTCATTAAGTATTTCGTAAAATAAAGTTAATACCTTAACAACCAGTGTTCCTTGTAGCAATAGCCAAAATTTCAACGATATATGTGGTATGATTACATAGATTTTTGTAGATACAAAATGCTCGTTTTTATTTATTTGTGGCCACAATTAATTCCCGCGAATATATCTTTTCATACGACACACGAACACCATGTTAGTGTTCATGTGTCGTATGAATAGATATGCAAAACAATAATAAAAACGAGCATTTTGTATCTCCAAACATCTATTTTACCAGACCACATCTGGCGTTGAGATTTCGGCAATTGCAATAAGGAACACTGATTTTTAATTGGGTAAGTTTATTTTACGAACAATTGTACGAAATTTTCGTTGATTTTAAGTAGTAATGTTACTTTAACCCTTTCAGTGCTGGAACCGAATTTTGAAGGCCTTTGCGATTAGTTTGGATCCTGATGAGACGCCACAGAATGTGACGTCTCATCAGGATCTAAACTGTTTGCTATTCTGATAGTATTCTTTGAAAAAAATCGAAGAAAATGCTAATTTTAGAAATTCAGCAGACAACATTTTAGCAGACGACAAATTTCCCAGCATGCAAAGAGTTAAAATGTGAAATGTTGATGTGAATATACCCTTCAATCAATTGTTGAAAGTTTTACAAAAGTTTTGATTTTGGGGTTGAACAATATTTTTAACCAGGTTTTCCGAAGGAAAAAACTGGTAATTAGATTGGCGAATGCGGGCGGGCTGGCTGGTGGGCTGGCTGGCGGGCGGGCGGGCGGAACAAGCTTGTCCGGGCCATATTTGTCGTTCATTGTGAGATTTTAAAATCATTTGGCACATTTGTTAACCATCATTAGACGGTGTGTCGAGCGAAAAAATTACGTCAATATCTCCAAGGTCAAGGTCACACTTTGAGTTCAAAGGTAAAAAATAGCCATAAATGAGCTTGTCTGGGCTATAACTATGTCATTCATTATGAGATTTTAAAATCATTTGGCACATTTGTTCACCATCATGGGACGGTGTGTCGCACGAAAGAATCACGTCAATATCTCCAATGTCAAGGTCGCCACGACTAAAAATAGATTTATTTTAAAACAAACTTACAAAGGGGGTTAATTTTGTTTGTTCATTTCAAAAGTTCAGTTTGAGTTGTCTCCCTTTATCAGATTTTTTTTCACAATGAAAACCTGGTTTTGTGACAATTTTGTCCCTTGTTATGTTTTTTTTTAATAAATGGTACACACTGTTAGTTAAATACATATCTAAGTGATAAAGGTTAAAAGATTTGTATGTGTCATACTAGTATTTACAAATTGCATCACACATTGAAAACTTTCAGATAAGTTAGATCTATTTTATCTGATCACATTTTAACCAATGCTTTATAAGCTGTGACATGAAAACATGAATAATATGACACATGTAGCCAGAGTAGCTTCATATCAGTCTATGCAATGCACAGTCTGGTCAAGAGTCACGTAAGGTTTCATGGTGTCATTGTGTCTTGTTCTGAGAAAACTGGGCTTAATGCTTGTGCGCAAAGTGCCATCCCAGATTAGCCTGTGCAGTCCGCACAGGCTAATCAGGGACGACACTTTCCGCTTAAACTTGATTTTCGGCTAGAAGGGACTTCCTTCAAACTAAAAACACCATAAAAGCGGAAAGTGTCGTCCCTGATTAGCCTGTGCGAACTGCACAGGCTAATCTGGGACGACACTTTACCCAAATGAATTAAGCCCAGTTTTCTCAGAACAAGACACCATTACTGGACAGGGTAGCTTCAGACCAGACTACATGAATTTGCAGGCTTGTCCAAAGCTACCCTAGCCGCATATGGCATAAGACCCATTTTCAAATGAAGTCACAACTCTCAAAACATTCCACACTTCTATTTACTGCCACAATAGTTAAGAAGCAATCATTGGCTGTATGTTTTCTAGATGGATTTTCATTTGGAATGTAACATTATGTTGTATCTAGATAATTGTGATATTATACATTATTTAATATATACATTTGTTTATTAACAAAAACAAAACTTAATTTGAAAAACATTGTTTATTCTATTCTGTAAATGGTGTTCTTATTTCTCAAAGCAGTATCAACATCACATGTTGTTGCTTTTGCCAGCATTATTGTCTTACACAACATGTATTTTTATATTGCATTGGACAGTGAGTTTGTACCTTATACCGGTATTATTGAGAATACCATATGGAAACTTTTGTTTGAGGTTTTTATTAGTTTTTTTTATGTGGAATATACATTTTTGTTCATAAATACATGTAAAACAATAGCCTACAGTATTTGATAGGTTCAGGTGTGTATAAAATGTCATTTTTCACATGTAAGTATTATTTATGCATTTGTTGCAGTTCTAGAACCTTACAGTTCAGCAATAAATTAAGATTAGCATGGTGTTATTTGCGAAATACCCAAAATGTAATGCCCATAATAATAAAACAATATTCAGTGTCAATAACCAAACAATTATGGTCTATAAAAAAAACTACTTTTGGCAGTGTCTCATAAAAATGAAGCCTTACCATTAAGCAGTGTTCACTATCTCCATGTTCATGATGAAATCATTTTGCCATGTTCATGACAAAACTGATATCAGTGTTGATGAACAAATCAGTATCGCTGTTCATAAAAAATTCTTATGTAGTGTTCATGACAAAATCAATACATGTAAAGTTCATGATAAAACCCTCATGCACTGTTCAATATGCATCTTTCATAATGTTCATGAGCAAACCATTGCACTGGTACATTTGTTAATAATTATGGGATGTTCATAAGCACGCATGCTGTAACCTCCATTTGTGTTCATGACCAAACCAATAACATTTGCATGGAATAATCTTGACCAGTTTTCATGATCAAATCAGTATAATCATTCATTACCAATGTTCATGACATAATCATTATTCAGTGTTCATGACTTGCCCATAATCCATGCTATAACCTTATCATCACTGCTTATTAACCTGGTTCTTGTCTGGATATAGATCTTGGTTCTTGATTGAACCATTATTTGGGTTCTATATTGATCCATTATCTGGATAACTGACTGAGCCATGACCTAGGTTCTTCATTGAACCATTATTAGTTTTTTGTACTGAACCTTGAATTTATTGTCATTATCCTGTGTTCAAGATCAAACAGTTACCCACGTAGCTAGATGTATTTTGAGCTCATTTACCTGTGTTTTATTGTATAATATTTTGGCAATAGTGCATTCTAACCTTGTCTTAATTTCTTGTTTTCAATGTAAGAATTAGTAAGACTAGATAATTAAATATTTGTATTTAATAAAATACCCAAGTTTTTTAATGTAAGTGATCGGAATAGTAAAGACGAATCTGGTTGATTATTAAGATATTAGAATTGGTTGAATATTAAGATATAAGAATGCAAGCCCTCATGTCATATGTCAGATTTTGAAGGGAGAGTCTGGCTTTTAGGCTGTCTGTGTCCCACTGTCCAGATATGACACGATTGCCCCCCCCCCCACCATTTATGAAAAAAACTATGTTGGTTCTATAGGTATACGTATACTTAAGTATACAAAATTCTGTTTGCAAATTCTGTTTTGCATAAACTTATCATCCTAAATCCCTTCATTGCCTCATCAATGTATAAAATTTCCCAGCGGGACAGTCACACTCTGAGATAATGCTCCGATTTAAACTTGACAAATTATTGAGTCTATAGTGATAGTTTTGTACTCTTAAACACTGGGGGCTGACAAGGTCAAAGCGTAGTCCGTTTCGCTACGAAGTCGGGTATATGTTTTACTACGAAAACATTGTGTACATTCACATGACATCGAAGAACGGATTAGTGGAAATTTGCGTTTAAAACAGGTAAGATTATGCTTTTGTAATAACAAAACTCTGAATTTAAGCATATTGACATTTCATAGGTCTGTTTCATCAAATTATGTTTCAACATGTGTCTGGTTTATGTGTTAAACATTAAATATACCACTGATTTATCAAACCGAAGTCAAGTTTCACTTTAAAAAATGCAATTAAGCTTTAAAACTATGTTTAATTGACACCAGTTTACAGTTTCCATATTGATGTATGTATCGTTAAGCCACTGGTGTGTTTAGAAATGTGTAGGGTGACCAAGTTATCAGAAATAAAGGCTAAATAGTATTATTATGTATGATCATGTCTCTGACAGTATACGTATATGCCTCGCTACGACAACGCTTTAGCGTGTATGCATTTCTCACAGAAGACGTATTGGTCATCTCTCGAAGGCAAAATAAAGAAAATGTTTTTTTTTAATACAGAGTCATGGAGTGGCTGGATGTTTCTTTTGAGGAAGAGGTGGTAACAACGACACAACATGATCCGAAGCCCACAGTCACCATGGTAATGCACATTATTATGATATAATTAAATTCACGACTAGGCCAAAGGAAACGATCAAAATCGAGAATCCATATATAAGACGACAGTTGAGATTCGAGAACCTAGTGTCGTCGGTCTCAATAAAAATTACGCATCTCCACCTTGTAACATTCCTTTATACGTTCTTTTAGATAGAGACCGACGATATGTTTTTAGCATACGGTATTCTTTATCAAATAACATTCGATGCTCGTTATGTCCAACTCGCTTATCTACAAACACTGCTTATGTCAATGTTAATCCCCAACTTCCATCCTTCTTTATCTCATACGGATTTTGATTTTTCATTGTATATATAAAAGCAATTTTCTTGAAAATCGGTTCTTGCCAACTAATTTTTAGAAGAATTTCATGTTCGTATACATGATTTTACATGTAAAATCAACACCTGTAACAGCCGTAAGGTGTGGAAAGTAGGACCCCAATGGCACAAATCTGCAATTTCCTTATCAATGCATTGTTGTTAAGGTGTGGCAGTGGGTTTCTGTCACAGGTTATTGTTCATTACGTAGATGACGGCTGGTAAATTTACCTCGTGTTACAATGCTGTAAAGGTCCAGTCTCACTATGATGCCGGCGGAGCCCTGTGCGTGATCAGGCATCTACTGGGATGAACCGGGGACAACCGGGGCTCCACCGTGAAAATATTAAAATGTCTAATACCTCCGGGATGAACTGGGAGTCACGGGGAAGAACCTAAACGACCGGCGTGGCACTGGGAACAACCTAGACTGCACCGGGAACAACCATGACAGCATCGTAGCTCTAATGGGGCCCAAATAGACCCTTGCAGAGCTACGGGGAGCCTGGTGAATGCCGACAGAGTGCCGGAATAGCTACGGTACATAAGTAAACCGGCGCTCTGACAGTGCAGTCCCGATTGATCCCGATGCAGTCCCCGTTGATCCCATGCAGTGCCAAGCTGGTTGTTCCTGGTCCTTACTGGTGACTCCCGGTTCATCTCGGTGGTATTAAACATTTTAATACTTTCCCGGTGGTGCCCCGGTTGTCCCCAGTTAAAATGGGGCGTTGCTGCACCTCTGCCGGGGTCTTATGCAGGTATATAGTGACGGTATACCAGTGCTCTGCCGGAACGCTGCCGGCTTTCACCGGGGCATTACCTGCGACAATCGGGGTTCTGCCGGGGCTTCACTGGGATAAACCAGTCCGGGGTTGACCAGGACTCTGCCGGGCTGTTGACCAGCTTCAACCGGGGCGGCAGCGGCAAATAATGTGACCGCGTTAATTTTTTTATAAGAATCATCCTGGTTCTGGCTGATCGACCTGCGTTAGCAAATAGGGATGGACCGAGGCTCTACCGGCAATAGTGAGACTTGGGCTTTACTTTCGGTTTTCCTTTTTCTGTTTTCGTCTGCGGGTACGTCCAACTCCAGATATCTGCAATTTTTTTCGGCGTAAGCTGTATTAAGCCAGCTTTTCACCCTGACTTGAACTTTGTAAGTGTCCAATAATACTCAAATAAAATTTCCCGCAGCTAGGTACGAATGAATACACTTCATTTATTCCATTGGCTGATTTGAGTATAACACCAGAACATTGGAAACATATCCGCGTCTTTGTAACACTGTTTTACTGCATGAAACAATTTTATCTCTAATTAAAAGGCTCAATAGATAGAACAGTTTTACAATCAATTTTCGACATAAATACAGTTTGTGCGTTCACCTTTTATTTTCAGAGAATTACCAGCGCAAAAGCGTTTATACTAAAGGCTATGTTGTCATATTTAGTACTTACTTGCACTGCATTTCAACCCGCGAGGTTCGGGTCAATGCGCGGCCATTTGTGAAAGTCAGAGTTTATATACAGTTCATCACCGGAGTTCGCAGAAGGGGTTGCGATCATTGTGTTACACCGGTCTTACTGACAATAACGTAGTGACTGTAATGCATTGCATTCCAATCCGCAAGGTATCAAGGTCAGTTTGCGGTCAGTTGCAGAAATCTTTATATAAACGCCGTCTTGTAAACTTTGTGCACTTGAAGTCTGTTTTGATCAGAAAGATACTAAATAAAGATATTCGGCGATATTATTGTGGTATGTCAATCATCGATTTTTGATATGGTTTCAACATTTGCATGATAAGGACCAATTTTTATAAAATTAATTAGAAATATTTATCCATTTAGACCAGTTTATTAAGCATGAGCACAATAATTCGCTATACTATAATTATGCAATTAAATAAGATTCGAGTATTGCCGGCTGACCTATATGCACTCGTTTATTTTCATGTTTCTTGTGTTTTTCTATTCTGTAAATATAGATATCTGAGTAATAATATCACATAAAGCAAAATAAGCCACGAAATCTGGCGCAACACCCCGTAATTGATTTGCTAATGATGTAGCTAAGAACTGCGCACAAAAAAGGCATCCGCTACTTTTTATCTCATAGAGATAACTTTTGATCGTTCATAAACATCGACCACAATCAACGCCGTATATCTTTTTTAAAGATATTTCTTGTTTTATTTCCTTACAACTTCTAGATAATTAGAGTCGACTGTAAATCAAAATATATTGCATGCGTGCAATTATATAAGCATCATACTTGTAAAATTTAAGATTCCAGAAGAAGTCATTTGCTGTCTTTGCCAAATAGGATCCACATTCACAGCATTTGCATGATGCGACTTTAAAAGTGGAGTTAAATCATATAGTGCAGAATTTCTTGTTTTGTTACAATGTTTCCCTACTCCTTTCAATGAAGGGTCGTTTAAATTTAATATTAACACCTTCGCGCCTGTTACAATTTCAACATACTGTTTTAATCAGTTAAATTATATTGCATATAGCAATTTGAATGTGAAGTTTTATATATCATTAGACCATGAAAGCCAGTGACAACTGACGAATTTTCTCATTATGAGTAATTTTACCTTTGTCACTATATTTTTATACATTGCGTATTACAGCGTATACATATTTACATTTTTCAGGAAATTAACAACAACACTGTGTCGCCACTGCCAACAAAAGACCAAAGCAGACGGAGATACACGTGCGGCGAATGCCCTTACATGTCATTATCGAGAGTGAATATGTATAGACATAAGACATGATTGTGTTCATTCACAGAAAAAAAAGACATGTCCTACATGTTTCAAGAAATTTTCCCAAACCTATGACCTTTTGCAACGCCAGAAGAGTGGTCACCAGTATACAAAGCTGATGTGTGAAATTTGCCCAAAAACCTTTAATAATAGGTTTTCTTTGTGACGACACCGTTTTTTGCAGCATACTGGACAAAGCCAGTATGTGTGTAGGCTGTGCGGGATAAGTTTTTTTGACAAAAACAGTTTTAATGGGCATATCAACAATCATTCAAATACAAAGCCGTATGCCTGAAAAGGATACAGAAACTTTGTTGAGTAACCTATACATTATATTTGTACTTCGTAGCACAACTAATACATGCTCTGTGAGAAACCTATACATAAAGCGACTTGTAATTTTCTTCGAAACAAAGCATTTGAATAATTAAAATACATGTTCGTAAGCTGTTTTGTACTTTAAAATGTGTAATGTACAATGAATCAAAGTAACATGTAGTTTTCTTTAATTTAAGTTACCGTAATTGGCTATTTTAACATAATAAACACCTTATGCATTGCTTCAAATAAAAATATTTCGATTTTAGCTCAAAATAAATGTAAAGGTTGCAACTACGCATATTTGTTATTAGTTTGTTATTGAAAATAAGTACCTACCATTACTGTATGAGTATGATAACTTGAGAAAAATATCAATTTCACAAAATAAATAAGACTCCTTTGACAGTGAGTGGGAACAGTTTAACACTATGTTCCCACAACTAAGAATTTAAGTTTGATGATTGTTGTAGTTTAAAGCACTGTTTACAAATACTATTTAAAGTGTACCGCTATTCAAATAAAATGTAGGATGTATATATTATATACTATAATTATATGCAACTATTATTGCTTCTCTGTGCCTTTCTCATATGTTATTACAATGTACACATTCTTTTTTGTCTTTTCACACTGTATGATGTTGTTTGTTTTTCTTATTACATGTATATACTTTGTGATATATAATATATGTACCTATTTTTGCTTTTCTATGTTTTTTTCATCCAATAATTATAACAGTGAACACATTCTTGGTTGATCTTTCAAACTGGAAGATGTTTTTTTTTCTCTTTATGTACTTTGTACATGTTTTTCTTTCTTTCCAACACACAACTTCATATGCTAGTAATTGTAAAGTTTACAAGAGACTTCACTAACTTATATGTTTTTGTCTGTTGTTGACAACTACTTTACATAACATAAGATACGAGTTATGTTTTGTTTGTTGGTGACTACTACTTTACATAACATAAGATACGAGTTGGTATTGTATTATATGCATGTTCTTTTTGTTGTGTCGTATTGCAAATCATTATTGTTACAATTTATATTGTATATGTACTTGTTTGCAATTGGAAATAAAATGTGTTGGAAAAAAAAAAAAGATTACTGTATGATCCAATCTCTAATCCATAAATACCAGAAAAGATGAAACTCGCCTGATTAAGAAGTGTATGTTCACAATGTTTTCGTAGTAAAACATATACCCAACTTCGTAGCGAAACGGACTACGCTTTGACCTCGTCAGCCCCCAGTGTTAAATACTTCACAGGATTTATATTAAATGCTGCTCTGTTTGTGCATCATACTTCATTTGTAGACGTAGATTAGTGACACACCTGCATTTCACTGTGTTCTTGTAGGGGAGTTAGCTCATAAGATCTGAGGAATTCAGTAAAAACACTGCACAATGTATGCAGGGGATCCAGGGTGAGTAACTCTGTATGTGACTGGATACTAACCTCTTCCACACTTATCTCCCTTGAATTTGATTTTTTTATTTGCACACTCTAAAGCTGTGTAATGTGTGTTTAGTTAGTTTGTTTATTGAACTATTATAAATATCGATGTAGCATTTCACAACCAGGCAATTTTCATATAAAGTCAACATACTTTTATCAAAGATTGTTTATGATTTTTTCATTCCATGTGGGATTAAATATATTGTTATCTTCAGCATTTGGCTCTTTAAAAACAACTTTAGTATAATAAAGATTCCCCAAGCTGTTTCAAGATAATTGGGTAGTATCTGGGCTTTCTTTCCAGTCCTTGTACTTTTTTTTTATGTCTGTTGAATACTAACTCTATTACTTGTTAACTGATCAATATTGAATCAATAGACATTGTCCATGTAACCACCAGCTCTTTTTCATTGTTTAAATGTATTGCTTTTACTTACATGTACGCATTTGCTTACACATTCTAGATTTTGAAATAATTGATTTGATATACTGTTCCTACCTTAATTTTTTATCAAGTTTTTATTTTTTCCTCATTTGAACCAATCAGACTATAATTCAGATTTCAAGTATCAAATTAAGTAACATGATTATTGTTTAGTTAAAAAAGTTGTTCTTACTAGCTCATGAGCATAAAATACCTATAATATATTTATCCCACAATACAATTTACAACTTTTTTCACGGAGCCTTCCCATATGCACCTGCTTCCTTTATATAACCACCTGCAAACTGAAAATGGCTTTAATTTATCCATTTTTGCACTAGTATTTCTCACTCTCTTTTATAGATCTGTACCATCACTCAATATAGCTTCAATGAACGATTTGTTGTGATGTAGGAAAAAGTTGTTGTATCTGTAGCTAAATATGATGTTTGTGAGTCAACATGCATTATATTTCAACCAGTCATAGTTTTATTAATGATACTTTAATTTATTTATTCATAATTATGATACAAGTAATAAATTACCTACAATTTTAATGATAAAAATCAGAACAGTAGTAGTTTCCTTAACCATTTTCATGATGGGAAATTTGTCGTCTGCTAAAATGTCGTCTGCTGATTTTCTAAAATTAGCATTTTCTTTGATTTTTTTCAAAGAATACTATAAAAATAGCAAACAGTTTGGATCCTGGTGAGACGCCACGTTCTGTGGCGTCTCATCTGGATCCAAACTGTTTGCAAAGGCCTTCAAAATTCGATTCCTGACTGAAAGAGTTAAATGGTCATGTTATTGCTGTATGCAGATTGTATGCCCCAAAACTGAATTGTTATTTTCCACATCCCAGTTGGCAATTTTCAGTTTTTTATGTCTTAGCATTTTTAATCCACTTATGCCTAGTGGACTCTCCCATCCTTCTAAATTGGATCAATTTATTTCCAAAATTAGGGATGTTTAGTATATTTATTTCTATATTTAGAATATTTCTTACAGCAATTCCTTTAAACAAACAGCGCAGATCTAAATGAGACGCTGCATCATGCCATGTCGCATCTGGATCTACCCTGCTTGCCAAGACCTTTTTTCTAGACGCTAGGCATAAATGGGTTAATACAAATTTCTGCTGAAGTGTTAATTTCATGGAATATCATGAGTTCTATTTGCAAAGCTCTCATATTTCCAGCAATGAATTGGTAGCTTGAAAATGTTTGTGTTTGAACTTAAATCATTGGGTACTTATAGTGCAATAGCTTTATTGATCCGTTATAACCAATCAGTTTCCATTTTTAGACAGTTGACAAAGCATATCCGGTTCCAAATTAGTGTTGAAATTGCCTATTGTTTGACAGGGATTTCTGCAAATCTTTTAAACCTTAATATATTTCCTTTTGTGATCACTTTTTGTCCGTTTTTTGTTGTGTGTTCCGTCATCAACATTTACTTGGTGAACACTCTTAAGGCTACATTTTTTGCCTAATCTTCATAAAACTTGGTCGCAACATTATTCCCAATTATTTCTTGGTCAAGTTTGAATCTGGGTCTTATTGGGTCAAAAACTAGGTCAATAAGTCAAAAGTAAAAGAAAGGTTGTGAACACTTTAGAGGCCACATTTATTGCTCAATTTGTGAAACTTGGTCACAATATTGTCTAATGCTATCTCAACTGAGTTCAAAACTGGGTCAGGGTGTATAAAAATCTAGGTACATAAAGCTAGATAAAATAGAACAAAAAGCATGTCAACAATCTAGAGGTCACTTTTTTTACCTAAATCTTCAGGGAACTTGGTCAAAACATCTGTTCCAATCATGCATTGGCCATGTTTGAAACTAGATCACTTGGGTTCAGAAACTAAGGTCACAAGGCTAAATTGAAGAAAACAGCTTGTTAATACTTTAGAGAATACATTGTCTTAACTCCATGAAAGTTGGTCAGAATAGTTGTCCCAATTTATATATTAGGTCACATGGTCAGTACAACTTCAACTTAAAAGATTGTGAACACTCTTGAAGACAGATTATTTTCCCAATCATCACGAAACATGCTCAGAATATTAGTTGTCATGATATAATAATAATTGTTGATTGAAAAATCACAAAAGCTGGGAGCCTAGGTGAGTGACTTAGAACCTTTTGCTCTCTTGTTGAATTTCTTGTCATATTGAATTTCTACAGTTCCGAGAAATTTTGACTGACAAGATGGTCAGATGTTTTAGTTCCCATTAAAGTTCAAATGATCACCTACATATTTAGGGTTATATTCTGATATTTTCACGGGTTGGTTGTTATTGCCCAGACAATATGTTTGATTAAAAACGCAGCCCAGTATACAGAGAATGTAACAGTTAATGTAATGCAAAGAAGATGGTACAAGAAACTTTTTTTCAAATATTATCATGGTAAAAGTTTTATTTAAAGGATTAATGTAATAGAAAAATATTGTATGATTTTGTTTCTTCATTCAATCGAAATTAAGGAAGTGTTCCTGTTAAAATATAATAATATTTAATTTTATTTTTTTTAAGTGCATTGCAGGTTAATGCATAGTAAAACAAAGATTTACACAATTAATAAATGCATACATTTTTGGTTTTAAATGAAAGCCTGGCAATATGATTCCGTATAATTTCAAACATAGTTTAAGCAGCATATAAACTGCTATGACTTTGTAACAAATGTAACATCAGCTCAACCTGTTTTTGTGTTCTAAAAATTTACCCTCAATAGTTTTTCTCTCAATATTAGTCTCCTCAATCAATTCTGCTCATTTATTTATGCTAAGCAATGATACACAACCATTAAATCAAACTACAATCTCATCGTTACTTGCCGTTTTATTTAAGCTTTCATGAATTTATAATAGATATAAATCTATAAATCGTCACTTTTGTTGGTTTTACATGTATACAAACCAGTCAATAAATGATCAATATATAGCAGCCTAGTTTGAAAATTTCCCAATACCAAACTTTCATTATGCAGTTATCAAGTCTCATTACATTGCATTCATTAGTGTAAATTAGTGAATTCATTCTAGTATTCCCTAACACCAATCACGGGTCACCACCCTGTGCATTACTTTCAAGAACCAGCAACATAATTATGTTGTTACTCAATAAATCAGCCTGCACTGTTTAATACAGTTATGTAGACACAAAATCTTTAGCAGGAATGTTTATGCAACTAGTTCACTCCAGTTCATTGTTACAAAAGATCAATACCAATAAACCACATGATAGGGCCAGTTCATATCATGCTTTTTGAACGCTCTGTACAATGAAGTTTTCTATTTATATAAGTGGAGGTTCGATCTACCATGTTTACAAAATATTGGTGACAAATCTCAGGACATGTGGAAATACCAGGGTGGCAGCCATTTTGTGAATTGTTTTCTGTAGAGACACTTCCTGTTTGTAAAATGTGGATTTTTTTTTTAAATATGATTGCGGATTTACTATAAAGTAAGAAAAGGATTTTTTATGTAAATATAAATTGTCCATTATGGAGCCTAGTTACAAGATTAAACAGTGGAGTCATCACATGAGGTGAGATGTTTATGGCAGCTTTCCTCATTATCTAGTGCTTTACATCAGATATTATGAAAGGAAAAGTAATATTGTTTCCTTGGTAACCAGTTTTAAGTGAGGACTGGTTTAACTGTTCCCAGATGATACTCTGTGATCGATAAATAAAAGTATACAGTCCAAAGAGATTGTTAAATTTCTAGTATTTCATTAAGACATTATCATATTTTTAGAATTTCAAGTTGTTATCATATTTTGTCTTGTATCAATGTTTTTTTCTCGTCTAAGCACTAAGCTGATTGTCATCCATTGAGAACCTGTGATGTCCATCGTCCGTCTGTGTGTATGTGTGTCAGTTTCAGTTAACTTTTTCTTCCAAAGGCATCTCAACCACTGGTCAGAATTTGACGAAAAATCACTGGAACATTCATTGGGAGTCTATTAATTTTTTTCAATGGTTTCAGCTCATTAATTAGATCGGTCTGTGGGCAAAAAAGGAGATTTAAACTTTGAAAACTAAAAAAATCTCCTCTGAAATCGCATGACCCAGAGGTTTTATATAAAATGAAAAGCATTGAATAGCGGCCCTCTACAAACTATGTTTTAGTTATGCCCTTGTGGTAAAAACTGGGCTCACTTCAACAGTCACCAGTTGTACATTTACATAGACTTATGTAAAGAATACCTGTTAAAATCTTCTGGTCTGAAACCGTTAAATCCATAGCACTCATATAAGGCATGTGGTATATATAAGAGATTCTCTACAAAGTTTGTACAAATATGCCCCTGGGATTAAAAGCTGCCTCACCCCACGGGTCTCCAGTTTTACATTAGCCTATGAAGGGAATACCTTTAAAAATCTTGTTTCAAACTGCATAGCCCAAGATTGTTATGTCCCCCACCACTATAGTGGGGGACATATTGTTTTTTGCCCTGTCTGTTGGTTGGTTGGTTTGTGTGTTTGTTTGTTTGCTCTAACTTTAACAATTTGCCATAACTTTTGCAATATTAAAGATAGCAACTTCATATTTGGCATGCATGTGTATCTCATGGAGCTGCACATTTTGAGTGGTAAAAGGTCAAGGTCATCCTTCAAGGTCAGAGGTCAAATATATGTGGCCAAAATCGCTCATTTTATGAGTTCTTTTGCAATATTGAAGATAGCAACTTCATATTCAGCATGCATGTGTATCTCATGGAGCTGCACATTTTGAGTGGTGAAAGGTCAAGGTCATCCTTCAAGGTCAAATATATGGGTCAGAATTGCTCATGTAATGTCACTTCTGCAATATTGAAGCTAGCAATTATATATTTTACATGCATGTATCTCATGGAGCTGCACATTTTGAGTGGTGAAGGGTCAAGGTCATCCTTCAATGTCAAACGTCATATACGGGGACATAGTGTTTCACAAACACCTCTTGTTAATTTTAATATGGATGTTCAGAGATGTTAACATTTAAACATTTATGTATTAAATATTTATTTTATATGTGGAAAAAATATATGCTTTTCTATGGTTTGTTTTCATTCTAATAGGGGTTCACTTAGAATTACATTGGAATAATTTTTGAGTCATGACATCAAAATAATTATGTTGATTAACACATTTTGGGTGGGGCCTAAGTGACCATCTGGTTCTTTTACTGTATACATAATTTTAGGACCCACAATAAAGGTGTTATAGTGAGTGGGGCTCGATTAATTATGGAGAATGTTCACTGATATTTTTCAATGCTTGAAAAAGTGAATTGATATTTAAAATCACAGAGATTTCCGCATTAAAAACAGGAAACTATGAAATCAAAATTTATAAATAAGTGTGAGTTCAACAAAGCGCCTTGGAAATAATATGTTCTAATGCATGGGTACTGATGTGATGTATTTACTGATGTGATGTATTTACTGAAAAACAACATTAAATTTGACATTATTTTTGAAATAGCAACATTATTTGATTGCAGCTTGCTCCATAATTTGTATGATCACATTTGGAAAGAACTTCAAACACTCTTCAGATTTTAATAATTCACATATTTTTAGCTCTACAAACAATTGATGCTATAATAAAATTCTCTGAGGTATTCACTATGTTCTGCTTTGGGTAGTTACCCCACTGGGAACAATAAGCTTGAGCTAAGTTAACTTGAAAATCAATCAATACTACTTTTAAAGTAGAATATGCGTAATTTGTCGTGCAAGCTAATTCATGGTATGCCTTATTGAAGTGTCCCTGTTCTGATTATTAAAGATAATCAGGACACTGAAAGTTCTTTGTTGACAGCAAATCAATATTCAGTCATTTCTGTAACCCATAGCTGTGATTGTAAATTTTCTCTGAAAACAAATATGCATATGAACGCGATTGTTTTCTTACAAACTTGGTCTGACTGGTTGATTATGAAAATATTTGCAACACAACAGTTTTCTATACTTGCATGATGCTGTTATACAACAGAAAACTTCATACAGCAAGTCTATTACCAGTAGTTGGTTGGAGTGCAGTTTCAGGCTCAATAAAGACTATTTTTGTAGTTCTGTGATTCTGAAGTTGTCCTGATGTTACATGTGGGATTTCAAATGGACCAGAAAAGTAATTACATCATGTTTTAATGTGGTAGTAGTCCTATTGTGTTTGTCATTAGTTGTTATTACCCCTAGTTGCAATAATCCAACTCCCAGTTATTGACCCTCCGGGTCCTGGGAGTTGCAACTGGTTTCGCGATTTACCATAGCAAAATCACCGCCTGAAATCCGAGCGGACATTTATTGGTAAAATTAGCAACATAAACTATTTTCTGGCATGAATAAACACAAATAGATCGTCAATATATCTATAATGAGCAAATTAAGATATCTTACATGATATGGTGTGCTCGCAGAAGAAAGATTTTAAACAAAGTTTCAAACACGTCAATCGTAAATGTAAATGTCAACTTGTTTGCATATGGAACAGTTTTTATTAACCAAAAGAAAAATTAAAGGAACGCACGCGGTGTGTTTACAACAACATGTACCAATAAACGGTTTACCTATGCTTTTCTCCGAACATACAATTTATGTTTTTAAGAAAGGTTATTTTCAAATATTAAATATTTGTTTTAAATGGACAGAAATTTTATATATAATTTGTTCAAATTTTACTTAATACTTATGTTAATTGTATATGAATAGCGGTCAGATCTGCCGTAAGGGAATTATAATACAACATCTACAGCAGCAACATGTATTAGCTCTAAAGCATACAATTGCTTTAAGCCATATACAAAATAGAAAATAACAAAAGTATAATGCATGGATTATACGAATTGTGATTTCCCCAGGCGATTTTAGCCCAGCGGTCTAAAATGCGAGCTTGAAATTCTCACAAGCGCTTGCTGTCTGCTTTCGGCCAATGTTCAATCAAAACACGCTCTTATCAGCGGTTTGTGCATAAGGGGCTTAGATAACATGTATGAGCGATTTACGGGTCGTTCATGGGGATCAATTATGGTGTTTGTCCCTAATAATGGCCGATAAGGATCTATTATTACCGGTACATGTGGAGTAAGAGCAATTAAAGATATGCTCAAATTGTTTGTTTGTTCTATTTTAATAGTTTAAACCTATTTATTGTAGCTCGATTGCATCGAAAGCCGTAGGCTTATATAAACGCTCTTGAGTCCGTTTCCTGGGACTAGAACCAGTACTTGGTGTCTTTTGGGGGAGATCGAAGGAACGCTCACAGTGGGGTTTTAACCCGTGACTTCCCGATCTCTAGGTGGACACCATATCCACTACGCCACAGTGATCTTTTAAATATTTTAATTTTTTACGACTATTGCAGAAAATAAAAAGTATAAAAAACTTGCTTCAAAAACAAACCGTAACTGATGTGTGTTGCGGTTGTGCGTAATTTAAGTTATAAATACAATTAATTGGAATCAAACGTCTTATTTGATTGCTCTCGACCATTTACAGTAACATTACTACTCAAAATCATAGAACATTTCATACAAATGTTCGTAAAATAAACTTAACCAATTAAAAATCAGTGTTCTTTATGGCATTTGCCGAAAGTTCAACGCCAGATGTGGACTGGTAAAATAGATGTTTGTAGATACAAAATGCTCGTTTTCATTATTGTTTTGCATATCTATTCATACGACACATGTACACTAAAATGGTGTTCAAGTGTCGTATGAATAGATATATTCGCGGGAATTAATTGTGGCCACAAATAAATAAACACGAGCATTTTGTATCAGTTCTACAAAAATCTATGTAATCATATCACATCTAGCGTTGAAATTTTGGATATTGCTTTAAGGAACACTGATTGTTAAGGTGTTAACTTTATTTTACGAAAAACTTAACGAAATTTTCGTTGATTTTGAGCTTTATAGAGACTTTAAAATGTGTTCAAATTATTTTCTTAACGCCGACTATAGCTTAACAGTACCAATATTTAATATATTCAGATCCAATAGATATATAGTTTCTTTCATATTAACGAAATTCGCTATATACCTGCAACACATTTTTCTTTAGTCTTTGTGCATGACAGAATACAATCTAATAAACGACCAGTAGTTGGAAGCAAGATTTTCCATGGGTCACAGAAAGTTTTTCAATATTATTTTTGCTTTCTGTTTATTTTGGTTGTTATTTAATATTATAATATATGACTTAAATGAAATTAACTGAGGACAAATACATAAATATTAAAAGAAATGTTGTGATTTGGTAGCTCCAAAGTAGTGTGGATTTTGATTTATAACATTTAGAAAGTATATAAAGAATTCGACACCAACCGCCTGTCGCAGTGCCTGACCAAATTCCTGGGGAAATGCCAGTATATATATATTATTCGCTTGTTATTCTTGTTTGTTTATCATAACATTTTAATTGCACAGCAACTGGAACAACGCTGACAAAGATCACACTCACATACAAAACAATTCTTTAAAACGCAACCTTCCCTAAGGCATAACACACTTTCACCCATCTCTTTAGTCAACAAAGTCTTTACTACAGACAGCCTTAAGCACTCAACACTCTTAAACGTCTATCTCAGTCAACTGTCTCCCACTAACGAACGATCATACGGATAGACAACGGCAAGGGACGGGTTCTATATGCTTTTATTTTAATATGTATTTCAATATTTACACACATTATCAAAGCTTTACAATATGTACACTAGGAGACATACATCTATACACTGTTATTTTAATATTTATTTCATAATCACACACAGTATCAAGCTTTACAATATGTACATAAGTAGACATACATCTATATACGTTTATACTAATATTTATTTCATTCCGTTAATTAATTAAGTACTAAATTGTATAGCATGAAAAAATAAAATATTTATTAAGTATTCCATACTACAGCCTTATCTCTAGGCAACCCCTTTCAGTAATAGCTTTATCTACCCCTCGATAATCAGTACCCTCATCAGCTCTGAAATGGCCTATTGCCTTATCAAAGACATTCGCACGTGTTAACCCCTTTGTCAATGCACCGCAGAGTACATAACAGGGCGGTAGACTTGCTAAGCATGTAAGAACACCCGACACTACATCCAGATTTTTTCCGGATTTTCAGTTCAATTAGCATACAGCGCAATAACTGTTTATACAATGCCGTATCTAAAAGCACGGACTCTGCCACTAATCCGATCGCAGCGAGAATACAGTAATAAGAATGTGTCATAATTCAAACTACACTGTTATGCGGCGCAATACAATTTCAATTGCTACCACAAGACATCGTCAGATACTACAGTTAAAACAATTTGTGCAGTGTAACCTTTTCTTTTGCTTTGTTCAAATCGACAATTCACAACTTCCGCCATGAACGATTTGTTATCAAGTTTATGTTTTGAGCATTTCTCAACAAAATACACGCACATTGATGTCGATTGCAACAGGTATTGTGTTTGTAACAATGTATTAGGTTGATTTAACTCGATTTTATGTACATATGTGAGACATTATTTTTTTACATTGAATTTAATTTTAACAAGAAGAACTATGAGCTGTACGTATGTACTCATAAAAGCTCAGAGCATTCAAGAAGAACTATTATTACCCCGCAAAAAAAATGAGGGGGTGTTTATATTGAAATCACCCTTTTTGTTGATTGGTTGGTGTGGAAGTTCAGGACATTATTTTTGTGTGTATAACACTATTTGTCGTATTTGTTGACGAGTTTTATTAGAATCAACTTAGGCAATTGCTTCAACCAATCAACATGAAGCTTGTATTCTTTGTTTGTGATCAATTGAAAGTAGCTGAACAAGACATTGTTTTGATTATATTTACTAATAAGTACATATGGCACCTTAAAATGAGTCATCGTGGGGGTATTGGTTTTCGTCATTGACTGTTCTAGTTTTCATTCTGTTTTGTGCTTACGTAAATAGCATAATAATCTCAGTTTGATGTTGCCATCTGTCTACAGCTTAAGAATGTTTTTATTCAAAAATCGATTAATTTTTTGGGGGGAATTGAATCCGCGCTTTTTAAGCCAAAAAGGCTTTATCTGTTTTTCACATAAATTTGAAAATTCATTTGCTAAATGTTTCTTGCTTATTACATAACAATTAAGGAGTAATTTTGGATGTAGTTTTGTGTTATAAACATGTATGAATTCTATCTGGTTGTAACGAAATTACTGCTTAACATATTCACACATATTGATGTTTTATGTCCAGGTTTTATCTGTTATAATAATGGAAATATGATTTTTTAAATTGTCATTCATTCATAAAATATAGCATTCTAGCACAAACATATTTGACATCAATTTTGGGTCATATAACATTTATAGGACACAGTTTGAGAAAGAATTGTGTATTGTCAGGCAGAAATTATCTCAATTGCTTTCTTTTGTTCAAATAAATCAAATGACAATATCTTTGGTCAATAGGATTATCTTTTTATGATGGTATTCAAAAGGTCCATGTAAACAATTCGAAATATTAAGGTCAATGTGTATTTGCAGAACTATTTATTGTCGATAATGCATTTGGTAGTCATTTGTCATATTTACAGAGAGGCTTTATTGCAAAATTATGAATATTTTAACAGATGCATTAGACAGCAGTTATAAATATCTGTGTTTTGAGTTCTATATCGCATCATTTTTTTCAGAAATTGGTTAAAACGAAATTTGAAACCAGAATTTTGTGTTTATTTATTCCCATTATGTGTTCCCATTTGTTTTGCCTTTAAAATCAAAACATAATTCAATTTATTTGAAATTGATTATCTATGGATTAAAAAGCAGTAAACATGTATTTGACCTTTTTAGCTCAACTGAGCAAAATATTTTCATGGTGACTGCCTTTTGTTTAGTCTGTCATCAACATTTACCTTTTGAACACTAGAGGCCACATTTATTGACCAATCTTCAAGAAACTTGGTCGGAAGATTAATATCTCATTGTACCTCAGTCAATTTTCAAGTTGATCATGTGGGGTCAAAAACTAAGTAAGTAAAATTAAGGAAAAATCTTCTGAACACCATTAGGCCACCATATTTTTCCAATCTTCATATATTTTGGTCAGAGCATTTGTCATAACGATATTGGTTCAGTTGGCTTATGTGGGTTCTTTGTCTTGCTCTCACTCAGGACTGTCTCTGTGCACAAAGGTAGCCCGTGAGTGCAGGTCATTCAGACTGTCGTACAGCTTTCCTTGAATTGTTATCTCCACAGCCCTGAGAAATGGCGCCAGAGACCATTGAGTAGTGGCAGGAATGCAGAAATTGTCAGTTGACAGTGGCACTGGTATGACTGGCATGTGGGGTCAAAAACTTGATCACTAGCTCAAATTAAACGAGAGCGCCGATGGCGTTAAAAGCATAGGTGCAAGATACAGGGAAGAATGGCGTCACGTGGTATAATGTAGTTCGATATCGCCATCCGCGAATTTCTCAAATCAATAATTTCAAACAATTACCGACTATTTAAATAGATAATCTTTCCATTTACATCAGTGTTTGAAACGCTTATGAAAAATAATTACCCAAGCCTTTCAAAATTTAAGCACGGACAGATCTGTATCAAACTATTCTTTTCACAAATGAAAATAGACGCTACCCTATTCGTCTGCGTCAAGAATTTGTCGTAAAACTTGTGGTAAGCGTTAGATGCAGACGTGCACAACAGATTGAGTTCTGAATACAGATTTCTGAATGCAGATTTTTATAGAAACTCCTCACAGCAGTTACTTCCCTTGCTTCGCCCGGTCAGTAACTTCTAGTATAAGGGAGGCCACTGCGTAGGAGATTAAGATTTATAGTGCAAATAGAATTGTTTTACGAACGAAATTTGTTTTAGGTTATAAGAAGATTTTTTGACATAAAACGGTCTTAGAAAAATTCACTAAAAACGGTGTCAGCAATATTCTTGGAAGAAAACGTTAGAAAAACGTTTCCAAATTTTTTTTGTAAGAATGACCATATACTAAATTAAATAGATATTTCGTCTGATTTTTGATCAGGTAAGGCTTCATAATGGGCAACCGATCGATGTGGATTTTCGAAATGTGGTATATACCATAAACATAGGTGCGTAAACGCACCTATGCTAAAAATAGCTTGTAAACACTCTAAAGGCAACATTAATAGCCCAATCTGTGTAAAACCTGGTCAGAACCTTTGTCCCTATAATATCTTTGCAGAAGAAACTGGATCATGTGGGATCAAAAACTAGTTCACACTGTCAAATTAAAGAAAAATCTTTAACGACATTTATTGCCTTTCATAATGAAATTTTTTGTGATAACATTTGCCTCAATGATATCTTGGATGAATTTAAAACTGGTTCATGCGCTGTCAAAAACTAGGTCACTAGGACTCTGGTTAAAGCAAAAGCTTGCAAACACCAAAAGTCTCATTTGATTGCACAATCTTCTTGAAACTTGCTCACATCATTATAATTTGTTCTTATGATTTCTCTGATGAGTGAGCCATATTTCTTTTCCATTAAAAGCATCGCTGCCATAAGGTGGGGAAGTTTTCCTTTATATGCGGATATAATGAAACAATTTGAACACTTACACTCTAGATGTCACATTTTTTGCTCACTCATAATAAACTTTCCAGAGCATAAATAATTTGTTTTTATGGTACTATAGTTACGAAAATGATTGTGGTTTGTTCAAATACATGGCTGCCAGGTTTTGTTGAATGTTTCCTGATAAATATTTTGTGCAACTCGTAACCACTACAAGTACCTGCTCAGAGTAGTTTAGTTCCTGGAAGTCTCCGGTGAGCGCATTGTGGCCTTTGGCCATCTGGTTACTAATTTTTGACACATTTACAAAAACTTGTCTGACTTAGTCATAAATGTTCATTTTTTAGGAAAAATAAATTGATTTTTTTTCACAGAATTATAATCCCTTTGAGTCCATAATGTAATTGACATGTACTGTATTTAATTGAATATGATGGCATTCTCTTCTGATTTACAATTGCATGTCTCGATGTCTTTACCCTCGCAAATCTCATATTGTCATTAACTATTCGACCTTAAAGATGTAAAGTGTATGTTTGGGAAAATTTAATGATTTTTTGAAGTTCATAGCTATTCAGTCATGAGACAATGGGACAAAATGTAACTTTAGACTTACATAAGCCCAACATGTTATTGCCATCACATCTGGGACTCATTGCCTGATGCCAACATTTTGTTTTTCATCACATATTTGACTCATGTCTGCTTCCATCATTTGCATGTCACAACTTATTGGCCTCACATAGGCAAAATTTATGGACATTTTACCATGATCTTTTCCTACCCCTTAACCCATTAATGCCTAGCGTCTAGAAAAAAAGCCTTGGCAAACAGCATAGACCATGATGAGACGCCGCATCAGGGTCTTCACTGTTTGCTTTAAGGAATTTCTTTAAGAAATATTCTAAATATATAAATAAATATACTAGACATCCCTAATTTATGAAATAAATTGATTCAATTTTGAAGGATGGGAGAGTCCATTAGGCATAAATGGGTTAAGCTGAGCAGACCAATCAAGTTTGTGCAAAATTCTGTCATATAGTGTGCGTCCATCTTATGAATGTCACAACTTTTGTGTATAAATTATGGACATTTTAGAATGTCTCTTTCCCACCCGTCTGTCAGATTGTGCAAGTTTGAAGTCTACTTACGGTTTTTGTCATACAGTGCCTTAACTATGTATTACTTGTTTTCTTTGGTTGCTAGGCTTTGTCACATATGGTTGATACCCAGATAACATGTAAGATCATGTCCAATACATTTTGATTGATTTTAACTCATGTTCTTTCTTTATCTAACATGTGTTAATCACATTTGGAGTAAACAAACTGGCCTGAGACAAGAAATCTTTAACAGTTGGAAAGACAATGATTAAGGAAGTATTAAATTTATCTGTTAGTTTTATATTGTTAGTTAGAAAGGATTAAAAAGGACTGTCTGTTAGATTATAATGGGCTAATAAGTGTATGATTTATTACTTACAAGCGTATGAGTTGTAAATAGTCCTCTGCAAAAATAAAATCAATAACCCTTTCTCACTCAGATGCAAACACAGGTGGTTAGCGTGTGGCTATGATATTAATTAGTGAAAACATCATTTTGAATGATAAATAATCATATTATAACGAAAAATTAACTTTTCTGAAAAAAAATATTTCACTATCAAATATATATATAACAAGGTATGCAACTCAAAATCAGCCCAAAACGGGGTGCATCGCTTTGAACAGCCATATCTTCATCAATTTTGCAGCGATTTTCACGATCTCGGTCTTATTCAACGCAGAAATGAATTTCCTTTCTGGAAATGTATATGTCTTGCAATATTTTTACAAATGCTGGGTCAACTTTTAAGAAATAACACGATACACAACACACATGACCCAGTTGACAGTGATCATGCTGTCTTTAAGACTGAAATCTTCACGGAGTAAAGGGCAACTTCCCTACAAAGTTCATGTAGTTCGATACCATAATTCAATAAAACGTATGAAAAAACATTATTACCGTTCTTGTCGTTACATTCTGCATCAAGACTAACTGTCCAGCGCCGTTTGAAACCTTTGTTTACATACATTTCAACTAACTGACATTTTAAACATACGAGTGATTTCATTGGTCCAATGCGGAGGTGTGTCTTTACAACTGGAGATTTCATTCATAAAGAATACATGATCACTGTCAACTGGGTCATGTGTGTTGTGTATCGTGTTATTTCTTAAAAGTTGACCCAGCATTTGTAAAAATATTGCAAGACATATACATTTCCAGAAAGGAAATTCATTTCTGCGTTGAATAAGACCGAGATCGTGAAAATCGCTGCACAATTGATGAAGATATGGCTGTTCAAAGCGATGCACCCCGTTATGGGGTGATTTTGAGTTGCATACCTTGTTATATATATATTTGATAGTGAAATATTTTTTTTCAGAAAAGTTAATTTTTCGTTATAATATGATTATTTATCATTCAAAATGATGTTTTCACTAATTAATATCATAGCCACACGCTAACCACCTGTGGATGCAAAGTGAAAATGGCTATGTGCAAACAGATTAAAACCAGAACAGCCTGCGAGTAACTTGCTTGGCTGTTTTCGGAAAACCCGAAGTATTTTCATAGCCAGCTCGTCGTGTCGTCCGCTTAAACCTTAACATTGGCTTTAAAATCAAAGTTCTTCCATCCACAACTTTTTTATGCCCCCAGATCGAAAGATTGGGGGTATATTGTTTTTGGCCTGTCTGTCATTGTATGTGTGTGTGTGTGTGTGTGTCCCAAAACTTTAACTAAAACTTTAACCTTGGTCATAACTTTTGCAATATTCAAGCAGGGGTTGTAATATTCCGGATTGATCCGGAAATCCGGATTTCAAGGCACCAGGGTCACTTTTGAGATCAATAAAAATTCGAGTTTTGTTGGGGGGGGGGTAAGGAGTGATTCTTGGTTTATTTCGGTTCTACAGAAGATAACTCCTGCGCTGATATCATAAAATTTATTAGTGTCGTGTTCTGAGAAAACTGGGCTTAATTCATGTGCCTAAAGTGTTGTACCAGATTAGCCTGTGTAGTCTCCTTACCGAAAATCAAGTTTAGGCGGAAAGTGTCGTCCCTGATTAGCCTGTGCGGACTGCACAGGCTAATCTGGGACGACACTTTACGCACATGTATTATGCCCAGTTTTATCAGAACAAGACACATTAGTATTTATCCTGTGAATTCCAATCAACAATGCATTTATAAACATGGAGTAACAACGAAAAAAAGTTTTAAGGTAAATTTTGACCACGTAACCTATGTTTAGAAGCTTATAAACGTAATTACTTTTTTATATTTTTATTGTTTCTTTACATAAACGATTAATTTGATAAACTGTGACATTGGAACATAGGAAAACAACCGTGAATCTTACTTTGCGTAAACAGGTGTGTGGGGGGTGGTAAATTTAGCCACTTGACGAATAATTTATAATTACGTTTTCTTGTAACAGCATCAGTTTTTAGGTTTTAGGTGGAAATCGTTAATATTATATATATTCATGTGATATTATTTAGTGCTGTTTATATAATGGGCTAAGGTTGTACTTTTTAATGATTATTTTTTTATTTCAATTTTTCCTGTATTGATTTTTTTTCAAAATATTTGGTTATTGTAGTATAATATTATGCTGAAAAATATAAGTAAATTCTTGGAAAAAAATCTTTCTTTTGCTATAATAAAATGCATTTAAAACTGCTTGGAAATGCAATCTAGAAGGGTCTGAAAATGATTTAAATCAATTTTTGTCCGGGGGACTTAGCCCCCCTTTATCCCCCTGACAAAGGCACTGCAGAGCCAGACCCCTGGCTTGTTTTCAGGATTGGCAATCTGGTCCTGTTATGACCCCTGTTCAAGATAGCAACTTGATATTTGGCATGCATGTGTATCCCATGGAGCTGCACATTTTGAGTGGTGAAAGGTCAAGGTCATCCTTCAAGGTCAAAGGTAAAATTTATGGCTTCAAAGCGGCGCAATAGGGGGCATTGTGTTTCTAACAAACACATCTCTTGTTTAAACTTCATATGTAGATGCACCTTGATGAGTTCTACACGCCACACCCATTTTTTGGGTCTCTAGGTCAATGGTCAAGGTCACAGTGACCTCTAAAAAAATGAAAAAAATTCTGACAAGCTTTCATTTATTCAAAACTGCACCTGCAGCCAAGCGTTGTCACCTATTATGCGGTGCTCTTGTTACATTCAATTTTAACAACAATAATTTACTGTTGCGAACTGTGAAAAACAGCAGTGGTAATTTATAAAGATAATTTCCCCTGTTAAACTGTGAAAGGACAACATTTTTTTACCAGACATCTTTATTCCAGTGAAATTTTCCAGTTAAACTCTTTTGGCATGTAAATAAATGATAGGCAAAGCATTAAATAAATAGAAAAGTTGTTGTTTTGAGATAGCTAATTGATTGCTATTCACTCAAGAATTCTATAGGAAGTGAATATTTTCTCTCATTGTGCCACTCATGGACAATTAATTTAAGTGACCAATTGTGAATTAATATTTATCATAAACCAAAACCAACAAATATTCTTGCTATCATATATTTGTAAAATAAACATTGAGAAATGTCATGGTCATCTGTCTCTAATGCCTGTAGTATATTTTCACCAAATAAAGTGAACGAAAACAAATATCCAAGGGGCAGAACTCAAAGGCAGACAATGTCATTGGAAAGAGTTTTATCAGGTGCACAAACTAAATATTAGTTATTTTAAAAGATCATACAATATTTGATCGGGGGGGGGGGGGGGGGGGGGGGGGGGGGTATATTTCTGTGTTTGGCCTGTCCGTCTGTCATTCTGTCCCAAAACTTTAACCTTTGTCATAACTTTTGCAATATTGAAGATAGTAACTTAATATTTGGCATGCATGTGTATCTCATGGAGCTGCACATTTTAAGTGGTGAAAGGTCAAGGTCATCCTTCAAGGTTAAAGGTCAAATATATGGCTCCAAAGCGGCGCAGAAGGGGAATTGTGTTTCTGACAAACACATCTCTTGTTTAAGAATGAGGTGAGATAATGTTTGTTGGTTTATTGGAAGTCATTTATTTATTTACAGTCAATCTTGTGGATGCGACCACTTGTATTAAGCGACCTTTGTCTTATGCGACCATTTTGAAATCCCACGGACCTTTTTCGCTATACACTGTAACTCCAATATAAAGCGCTCCGTTATAACGCTGAATCCAATATAACGCGGAGGGTGCTTGGATCCCATTTTTTCTCCAACCTTCCATTTTATTTCTGATTCAAATCCGTATAATGCAACTTCATGTATTTTCAGACAATTCAAAGATGGCGGCAATCACAGTTATGTTGATTGCTTTATTCAACCGTCCGTTGAACCGATTATAATCGCCTTGAGGTTAAACAACACCGACAGCTAATTGGTGTTAATCTGTTGTGTAATGTCAATAAAGGTGTGAAAAACTCGCGTGTCAGTGTTAATTACATGTATTCCTCATCAGAGCGGTTCAGTGCGATAATTTCCATAAGTTAAGTGCAAGCGGGATAGTTATACAATTCAAGTAATTCAAAACGATTGAAACATTCTTTCTTTGATATGGTTGCAGTTTGACTATATTAAATGAGCGGCTGTGAAATATACTGCCTACTGTATAAAACAACTTTTTCTGTCATTTTATTATCATTCTAGTATTATGTCATTTAATCTCTTTCAGTTCGTGTATAAGAAATTAAATAATGCAGACGATTTATTTACATGCGAACGCAGTGTACCGGCAATTGTTAACAGAGTTTCACTTTCATTTTCGCGCGGTATCAGAAAGTCCCCGGGAAACAAGTTTTTTGCATGCGTATGACGCAATATAACAATTTTTTGTACATGAGTCGTATTGCATTCAATCTAAATTTAAAGTTGCTCGTCCAATGAAAGCTCTGCCCCATAATGCACTGTACTCTTAACACTTCTGAAAATGGAATATATGCGTACGGTTGTGTTTACGAATTTCTTAAACATATATCGTCATTAATGTTCAAGATTATTATTTTTAAGTGATGTTGCAATTTTATTGGATTATCGGATAAATGTGCACATAAGAAAAGCGGTATGTATACTGTTATCGATAAGATTCGGTTTATATGCATGTATTTGCGTCAACACAGCATGGCAATATACATGACCTATATTATAGGCTATTCTATACCTGTTTTTTTATAGCGCCCTGCAGTAAATGAGCTCAAAACCTATAACGCGGATCCGTTATAACGCTGTTTCGCGGCTTGAACCCCATTGACCGCGCTATATTGGAGTTACAGTGTATAATGATATTGTATTAAGCGACTTTTGTCTTACGCGACCAGCGACCGCTGATTTGTGTGTATTTTGATGTCCGAATCTTGAATTAAGCGACCAGTAGGAGGTAAAAGTGGTTAATCTATTGATCGTTCAGGGACAAATCCGTGTTAATTGTTTATATAAGCCTATAAGATGTACTGTTACACCTCTGCTTTGTTTTCACACCAACCATTATGATTATGCTTTGTCTCGTTGACCGGTTCTGACCAGTATTGTTGTAGACTGCGTATTAATTTATTGAGTTGAATAATAGAGGAACGTATTGCGCACAGTCTACAGCTTAAATAGTTTACTATGTGGAACATTAAGAGACAACGCCGATTTTTCTCGAGTATAGATAACAGGTGCAGAAACAATGCACTGTACGCGACAAACATTTCCTGAGAAGTGCGGAAAATAAACTATTAATCGGCAACATCTGTCGAAATCTGTACATTACCAATTTGTAATTATGCTAATTAGTAGATATTTGTTAGCCAATCACTTTGTTATTTAGTTAATAAATATTCCAATCAGGTCGGTTTGTTTGTTTTCAATTGACGTGTTTTAATTTTTTCAGCTCATTATGAAACATAATCGAGTCAGATTTCAGCGTACATGCAGAAATTAAAATGTTGAAACGAAAAGTGTAAACGTTGAACGAGAAAATTTGGGTTTTGGAATTGTCAAAGAGTAAAAGTGCACGTAAAATCGCACATGAGTTTGGAGTCGGTAAAACTCAAATTCAGAACATTCTTTAGCGTAAAGCCGAGGTGCTTGAAGATGTGGAAATAATGTGTCAGGTGAAAAAAACGCGAAAAATATTTCCTTGTCTATGTTGTTTTTGCAAATAAATATGTACACACAATTCATTTATAATAAATGATAATTTATAATAAGTGAAAAAATAAAACACATTATAAGTAAAATATTGTTTATGTTTTGTGTTTGTATTCATTTAATTATAAAAGTTAAAATCATTGTTGACAAAAAAGATTATCCCTCATATAGATTAAAATTGAGGGTAAGCATTCTGCCAGAATGGCCTTTTTTATTTAAAGACCATTTTATTAAGAGACCACTTTTGATTACTCCCTTGAATGGTCTCTTAATACAAGATTGACTGTATTAGACCTTTCCCTCTCAAAAGCAAAGTGAAAATGGCTATGTGCAAATAGCATTAAACCAGAACAGCCTGTGAGTAACTCGCAGTCTGTAAAGGTTTTATGCTGTTTCCTGTCATCAGTATTAAAGGTTTGGAATTCAAGCTTATAAAACTTGAATCTATAAGAAAAGTTTTTTATTAAATGTAACTTTCTAAGGGACCACACATGGGTTTAAATAGGTATCTCAGTGGTAAAGAGTTTATCTTAAGTTCTCCCTGTCAGTCCTTGATACTTGATTGAAGGTTTGTCGGAAATGAAAACAGTTGTTGCCCATTTTAAAAACATGTGTGCTGATGTTACTACCTTTTACTTGCATGAGATACAGGGTTGGTCAAGACAGTGAAAGGTGTTGTTGCCTTTCATAATTTTGTTGCCTTTAATAATTCAAAACAGTTCTCATCCACTTTCGTTTACTTAGTTACATAATAAAGATTTTGCAGCCTACATAATAAAGATTTTGCAGCCTACACATTTATGGCCCTTAATAGATATTACCTTGAAAGTTAACATTAACCCTTCCCTCCCCATAAAAAGCAAAGTGAAAATGGCAATGTGCAAAGTAACTCGCAGTCGGTTCAGGTTTTATGCTGTTTGCTGCTAATCAGAAGTTGGAAATGAAGCCTTTAAAAATTGAATTTAATGAGAAAGGTTTTTAATTTAATTTTAATTTTCTAAGGGACAACAAATATATAATACGTATCAAGTGGTAAACAGTTAATTCTTTTTATGAAAGACTATGTAATACATGTTTATGTCAATAAAACATGAATCTCTGAGTTTTCAGCACAATAGTCTGCAGATTATGCTTAAACTATTTACCCTTGAACTAAGTCTTATCATGGAAATTTATGTTCCAATTTCCATTTTAGCCCTGCGATTTCCAGAATACGCAGGTAGGCACTCTCGGCTAGTCTCAGAATTTATACTGCTTCAGAAGTTTTCTCATCAAGTGTGCTAGTAACTTTAGCATTTTTGCCTAGTTTTCTTAATGCACCCACATACCGTTAGTTTTTATGCGCCCGGTAGGGTGGCATATAGCAGTTAAACTGTCCGTCAGTCAGTATTTCAGTATGTGTGTATGTCAGTCTGTCCGTCCGTCCGAAAAAAATTTTAACATTGGCCATAACTTTTTCACTATTGAAGATAGCAACTTGATATTTGGCATGCTTGTGTATCTCATGGAGCTGAACATTTTGAGTGGTGAAAGGTGAAGGTCAAGGTCATCCTTTAAGGTCAAATGTCAAATATATTGCGTCTGTCCGTCCGAAAACTTTAACATTGGCCATAACTATTTCAATATTGAAGATAGCAACTTGATATTTGGCATGCATGTGTATCTCATGAAGCTGCACATTTTGAGTGGTGGAAGTTCAAGGTCAAGGTCATCTTTTAAGGTCACAGGTAAAAAAAAAAAATCAAAGCTGCGTTCTCATGAAGCTGCACATTTTGAGTGGTGGAAGTTCAAGGTCAAGGTCATCCTACAAGGTCAAGGTCATCCTTCAAGGTCAAAGGTCATTAAACAAAATCAAAGCGGCATTCTCATGAAGCTGCACATGTTGAGTGGTGGAAGTTCAAGGTCATCCTTCAAGGTCAAAGGTAAAAAAATTAATAAAATCAAAGCAATGCAATAGGGGTTATTGTGTTTCTGACGAACACATCTCTTGTTCAGCCTAATTTTAATTATGTACAATTTATATAAACAAAATATAGTATTATTATCACTAACTTTATTCTTTATTTTCTTTTGATCAATGCTTATTAACCCATTTAAGCCTCGTGGACTCTCCCATCCGTCTAAATTGGATCAATTTATTTCAAAAATTAGGGATGTCTAGTATATTTATTTCTATATTTAGAATATTTCTTACAGAAATTCCTTTAAGCAAACAGCAGCTATTTTTCTATGACAATTCTATTAGAAGGTTTTGCTTTGAGACAATATTTGACTCGTTAAAGGAAATTACTCATTTTTAATTGTTTTCAGAACTTTCTTAATATATGTTTACCACATTTATGGCCAAAATACTATTTAATAACCAAATTACATATCTTTGTGCTCATTTCATATGGTCTTCAATTTTTTCTCTACTCTACTCTTAGTGACTGTACTTCTTATTAACATTTTATTTATATTACTAAATATTAACAAAAATTATGTGTTAGTTCTACTAGTTATACCCCCATTACTGGTAATTATACCCACATTACTGGTAATTATACCCACATTACTGGTAATTATACCCACATTACTGGTAATTATACCCACATTACTGGTAATTATACCCACATTACTGGTAATTATACCCACATTACTGGTAATTATACCCACATTACTGGTAATTATACCCACATTACTGGTAATTATACCCACATTACTGGTAATTATACCCACATTACTGGTAATTATACCCACATTACTGGTAATTATACCCACATTACTGGTAATTATACCCACATTACTGGTAATTATACCCACATTACTGGTAATTATACCCACATTACTGGTAATTATACCCACATTACTGGTAATTATACCCACATTACTGGTAATTATACCCACATTACTGGTAATTATACCCACATTACTGGTAATTATACCCACATTACTGGTAATTATACCCACATTACTGGTAATTATACCCACATTACTGGTAATTATACCCACATTACTGGTAATGGGAGCTATTTAGGAGTCACTTTGTCGGTCTGTCGGTCTGTCCTGAAATTTCATCCAATCTTCACCAAACTTGGTCACAAGTTGTATCTAGATGATGTCTAGGTCAAGTTTGAATATGGGTCATGCCAGGTCAAAAACTAGGTCACGGGGTCACTTAGTGTGTTTTAAACCGAAAGTTTGTCCGGACCATAATTATGTTATTTATCGTTAGATTTTAAAATGACTTGGTGGATTTGTTCACCATCATGGGACGGTGTGTCGTGTGAAAAAAGTACGTTGATATCTCCAATGTCAAGGTCAAACTTGGAGTTTAAAGGTCAAATGCTTGTCCGGGCCATAACTTTGTAATTTATGGTGAGATTTTAAAATCATTTGTAAAATTTGTTCACCATCATTGGACGGTGTCCCGCCAAAGAATTACATCGATATCTCCAAGGTCAAGGTTACACTTTGAGTTCAAAGATCATAAATGAGCTTGTCTGGGCCATAACTATGTCATTGATTGTAAGATTTTAAAATCATTTGGCACATTTGTTCACCATCATAAGACGGTGTGTTGCGAGAAAGAGATACGTCGATATCTTCAAGGCCAAGGTCACACTTAAAGTTCAAAGGTCAAAAATGGCCATAAATGAGCTTGTCCGGGCCATAACTATGCTGTTAATTGTGAGAATTAAAAATTATTTGGCACATTTGTTCACTATCATTGGAAAGTGTGTCATGCGAAAGAATTACGTCGATATCTCTAAGGTCAAGCTAGGTCACACTTTGAGTTCAAAGGTCAAAAATGGCCATAAATGAATTTGTCCGGGCCATACCTATTTTTTTTCATTGTGAGATTTTAAAATCATTTGTCACATTTGTTCACCATCATTGGACGGTGTGTTGTGCGAAAGAATTGCGTCAATATCTCCAAGGTCGCACTTTGAGTTCAAAGGTCAAAAATGGCCATAAATGAACTTGTCCGGGCCATACCTATTTTTTTTCATTGTGAGATTTTAAAATCATTTGGCACATTTGTTCACCATTATTGGACGGTGTGTCGGGCGAAAGAATTATGTCTATCTCCAAGTTCAAGGACACACTTTGAGTTCAAAGGTCAAAAATGGCCATAAATGAGCTTGTCGGGGCCATGACTATGTCGTTAATTGTGAGATTTTAAAATCATTTTGCACATGTGTTCACCATCATTGGACAGTGTGTCACGGGAAAGAATTACGTCGATATCTCCAAGGTCAAGGTCACACTTTGAGTTCAAAGGTAAAAAATGGCAATAAATGATCTTGTCTGGACCATAACTATGTCATTCATTGTGAGATTTTAAAATGACTCTGTACATTAATTTGTTCACAGTCATAGGATGGCGTGTCATGTGGAAGAATTCAAGAGTTCAAAAGTCAAAATGGCTATAAATGATAATGGCTTAATAATTCTTAAAAATTGCCATAAATTAGATTCTCCTGTTTTGTGAAGACAGCATGCAAAATAGTCTTTGTCAATGCGGCACGTAGGGGTATACGTCACGTCTGTGACAAAGCTCTAGTTTATTTTAATTTCTATATGCATTTATTGTTAGAAATGATTCTCAGCTTATTACAACTTTTTTTTTATCCAATGGTGCAGCACTTGTTTAAAAACAAGTTGGTGAATAAAATTAATTCCTGATGATTAAAAATTATTGGAATTTCAAAAAGGTGATTGAATTAAAACAACAGGGCTTGTACCTCTTGACAAGATATCACTTGTTTGTTTTCTGCAATATATGAAATTATACTGTGAATCAATTTATGCCTTGATTGCATGTTTGTTTTCCACAAGTATTAATTAGCAAATCATTAATGCTATTATTATTAAAGCCCATTGTTTGATGCTAGTCAATCACAAAGTTTGTTGTGACAGTGGTTTAAAGTGTTCAGGATGGATGAAAAGTGTTACAAGCATCAGTGATGTCTGAACATGTCTTTGCCTTTGTAAGCCATAGGTGATAATCCTTCCCCACCCACCTACTGTATATAAGATTGAAAACAAAAATGTTTCAGTTATCAGGCAAAGTTTGAGACAATTAACACAAAATATTTGCGAAAATAAAGTGATTCATACTATATATTGAAGAATACTTATTAAAGAAGAATGGTTATAAGGTGCAGTAAATTATGTATATGTTCTCATTATATTAGCTTTGTTAGCATTTAAATTTGGTATAAATATTTTAGATTTTTTAAAATATTTCTGAGATGAATGTTACTATTAATGTAAGAGGCGTCAAATAAATTTATATACTGGTAGGGATAATGTATGGTGGCATAAAGGGGACATAGGCAATATTTTATTTAACAGTCTATATGACATGCGCACGTCATAGAGTTGCATAAAGGGGGCATAGGCAATATTTTATTTGACAGTCTCTATGAAGTGCGCATGTCATAGCTATGACATGCGCACATCATAGAAATAGTTAAATAATATAACATAGGAAATATTTTATTTAACTATTTCTATGACGTGCGCACTTCATAGCCTTGACGTCTGCACGTCATAACTATGACGTGGGCACGTCATAGAAATAGTTAAATAAAATATTTCCTATGTCCCCTATATGCCGCCGTAATAATGTGATAGCAAAGTGAACAAATAGCGGTCTATATTGGAATGGTAAGAAATACTTATATTGATTATAAAAATGAGTGTAAATTGATTCCATTGTCCCTGCTTTGGTATTTTTTATATACATTAATCATTATTGGGTGCTGACCAGATAGTAAACAGACACTGCTGATTGCTGCATGGTTTTCGCTTATGGAAAGATGTTTTACAGACAGATGCTTATTGATTTCTGATTTTCTTCCTAGAAAATTGTGTATCTCTATTAAATGCATCTTCCCCATCATCTTCAGCTGTGTTCAGCACTGCAGATGATGGACAGAGAAACACATTAAATATTCACTGGATTTAAAGTGGAGAAGATGCACTTTATGACGCATGTTTTAGGGAAATGCAATATTAATGTTGATGAACTTTCTTCCTGAGGTTTAGAAGCTTATAATACTGACAGTAATTTAAGTTGACAGCAGAAGTTTGTGTTATTTGGAATTTTCTTTGTAAGAATCCCAGTAGTATTGTGATGGGGAAACGTTGGGATGTTAATTATTTGTTAGAGGATATCGATAATGAAGTTTTTAGGTGAGATGTGTCAAACACTGCATTATGTGAATTTAGACATAAGACATCAAATTTGGAATGGACATCATTTTGGTAGTTTTCTCTAACAACTGTTTATTCCATATTCTGAAATTATTTGTGTAATATTCAGTCTATACTTTTAGTGTAATTAACAGTGATAGCATTTTTTCATTTTATCTATATTTTGAAACTGTGTTCATGCACCCATTGATACAATTAATTTTACATGGAAATTTAAAACAAATCAAACTTAATATTTAGTTTCGAAATAAAATATCTCTTTAAATGACACAATTATATATGCAAGTGTCTATGTAACTTAAAAGTTGTCAGCATTAATAAATACAGCAGGTACAACTGCATATAAAACAATATTGGGAAAAAACTCGCAGTTTATTTCAAGCTTAATGTCTTAATCCAACTTCACATTATGTTGTGTATGTTAGATTGATCAAGCATTAGATACATGTTTTTTACTCATGCATTTTCTGTATTTCAAATTCGTTTATATAATTGAATTGTGGAACTTTGTTGTTATTATAGTTGTTGTGTTAACCCATTTATGCCTTAGAGTCTACAAAAAAGGCCTTGGCAAACAGCGTAGACCCAGATGAGATACCGCATGATGCGGTGTCTCATCAGGGTCTGCGCTATTTTTTTAAAGGAATTTTTGTAAGAAATATTCCAAATATAGTAATAAAATATATTAGACATCCCTAAGTTTGGAAATAAATTGATCCAATTTAGAAGGATGGGAGAGTCCACTAGGCATAAATGGGTTATTATTACACTGTTTATAATCCTGTGAATGTAATTTCGTGCTATTAGATTCTGTTGCTATGGTACCAATAGACATTTTTCATCTGAAAAGAAAACTGATTAGCAACATGAGAAAATCAATACATGTCATTTCTGCCACAATAATGGAAAAGTTGTGACAAAATGGCTACTGAAAGTTATATATTAACCGTTTTGTGGTAATTGTAATTCAAGTAATAATTACATTGTATTTCAGATTTTCATAATGAATAAGTAGTTACATGTAGGCAAATATTTCCAAGTCATGCTATTAGACTCTTATCAAACATCTAAAAATGGATAATAACAAATGGTATTGCTAATGATTAATCTTTTATTTTCCACGTTTAAAAATATAAGCCTGGCTCTGGGAAAACAGGGCTTAATGCTTGATATGTATTTAACCCTTTACCACTTAGATACATATTTACCACTTAGATATGTATTTAACCCTTTACCACTTAGATACATATTTAACCCTTTACCACTGAGATACGTATTTAACACTTTACCACTTAGATACGTATTTAACACGTTACCACTTAGATACATATTTAACACTTTACCACTTAGATATGTATTTAACTCTTTACCACTTAGATATTTATTTTTATGCATTTGTAGTCCTTTAGAAAGTTACATTTAATTTAAGACCTTTCTTACTAGATTCAAGTTTGAAAGGCTGCATTTCCAACCCTTAGATACTGATGAACAGCAAACAGCATAAAACTTGAACAGACTGCGAGTTACTCGCAGGCTGTTCTGGTTTTATGCTGTTTGCCATTTTCACTTTGCTTCTGAGTGGGAATGGGTTAAGAAAGTAAAGTAGTAAGTATGTTTATTCTTGTGTTGTGTTTTGTTTCAGACCCACAGACTCCACTGGTGTCAATAACAATTGGAACATGAGCGGGGTGCCAGGAAGGTAATACTTCTTTCATGTTGCAAGTATTGAACAATAATGTGTGATTTATATGATGATTTATATTCTTTGGTCAGCTATGATTTCACTTTTACTCCTTTGATATTGTTTTATGTAAGTTGTGGTTTCACTTTAATTTCACTGATTTGTATCCCTTAAAATACCCCCAAGACTTGGCAAAATTATTTAAAGATTTTTATATGCAATACCTATTTTGACCTGAATCATTAGCCAAAATTCAAATTTATTTAAAAATATTGATCACTAAAAAAAATCTTCATTTGTTCACTATCTTACCAGAATTTATAGAAGCGAATTACTGATTTGAAAAGGCAAATGAGAAACGTTACTAGCATATGGCTATTTTTGCTATTGGTGATGCCAATGAAGGATTCTGGTAAGAATTATCAGTTTCATAGCTACACATATTGCCCTATCTAATATCTTATGTGATTGATTTTCAGCGTTCAAGATGAGTATTCACAGTCCAGGAAGGACCAGCTCTTGTTAAAAGAGGTACGAAACTCCTCAGATGGGTGATATATTGTGCAATTTCACACTTTAAAAGGACTTACTTTCATTGATGAATTTAAGTCTTAAAAACTACATGTAACTAGATTTGTTTTACATATTATTTATATTAGAAAACTTAGAGAAATCTGTTTTAGGTTCCTTTAATTTATTACAAGTGATTGATATGAAAATAGCTAGAGCACACCACAATAACACATAATGTTAGTGGATAATTAATGATTGGCTTATTATATGCAAATGTGTTACGAAAAACTTCATGTATGGCAATCATAATTGTTTATTCACAACAAGAAGTGAAGGAATACAAGATAATACACACATCGGGGTTATTTTGCTCTGAACAAATTGGTAAAATGTTTTCTTGTTCATAGCAAAAACGAATTGAAGAGGAGAGACGTCGTAAACGTCAGCAGACGACAATGGTTGTTGCAAACACTGACGGTCGGCCAAACTCCGGTCGTAAGAACAAAGGGGAGAGACAACCCATTTTGAAGACAGACACAGGCTCGAAACCCACAACTCCGACAAACTTCCACGGTATGTTGGAATTTATTAGTAGATGTATTGTACTGCATGTATAGATTAGACCCTTCCGACATTATTGATCCTAAGTTATTATTAATATAGACTGGTAATTATGTGTAGAAAATAATGTTTCTGAGCAACTTCCACAAGACAAGATATTTCGAAAGATTGTTTTTAAGATCATATCCTAATTGGATACACAATATGAATAATTGATGTTTTGTCTGGACGTTAGGAATAAGCGCCTATTCTAGCCAAGCTAACATGCATGCCTCAGACCCTGAGATCAAACACCACTGTTTAAGGACAGATTATTCTAAAATCGATAATGAACTCAGCACAGGTATATTGGTTGATTATAGTTATTGTTATTTTCTGTCTCGAATGTTGTAAAGGTTATTTTTCTTTTTTTTCGGATGTTTGCTTGTCAGAGAATTTGTTGATTAATGTTATTGTTTGTTATTTTGTTTATCTTTGATGATTTTGATGCTTTTGTGTTAAATTTTGATTAATGAAAATTTCTCTTTAAATAAAAGGGAAATAGGTTGTATTATTCAAATTGTGAACTTGGTAATAAGCAGATGCAAAGGCTGATCTGAAAGTACACTTACAGCATATGGCATAAGACCAATATTTTCATGATACGACTCACATCCGACTGTGCATGAATCATCTACACTACTAATAGAATCGACTGATATAAGCCATTGTGCTGTTAATGTATTCATATTAGCAGATTCTGCTTCTACGAGATTACAGACAGTTCTCATCTGATCTCAAAACTTATTTATATAATGAGCAAATCAAAACATACAAACATTTATTTAACTCATTCCCTCTCTAACGCTAAGGGAAATGTGCAACCAATGTACTTCAATCTAGTAAGGAATCTTAAATTTAATTTCATAAGTGACTACAAAATAGTCAAAATGGGTATCTCAGCAGTAAGAAGTTAAGGCATTCTGTCCCATTCATGAGTACTTAGATCTTGCAAGGTCAATGGCATGCTGTGTTTGATCAGCTATAGGTTAGATATAATCTTATTAATGATATTCTCTCTCGCAGAGTACCTGGGTCCCGCCAGCTACACAGATGGCAGTATCGACTCGCACGCACCAACGCTGATCCTAAATGACAACACAGTGGACAGCTGTAGCGACGGGCCATCAGACAATGATGACATTCCTACTATAGACACTGAGGGTAAGTCCAGCCTGCAAACCCCTCCCCCTTCCTGTTTTGTGTGGCGTTTTCTTGTACAATTAAGTCTTCGAACGGCATCTGTTTTGCCGTTTCTTGTATTATAATTATTTTATAAAATTTTGCATGGATAATTTTTTTCGGCCAATCCTTGTGATGTTTTCTCATAAAACTTGTGAGAAAGCACAATTTTGCTGTCATTAAACACTTGACAATGAACAATAGGTGCACATTTCCCATACTGTTTTCTGGTAAAACATGACATAGTACACAAATATTTGGTGTATCTTTTTGTGAAGTTCCTGTAAAATACATGGACATGTATATCGCCATGGGCATGTTTGCAGTGTCCGCTTTATGAGACTTTAAGAGTCATGATTGCTAGATCATCTCAGCAGTGTTATGCATTATACGGAATCATTTTTTGGGGGCTCACTTATGTGATGTTTGCTTTTGAAAAATGTGTTTTGTTTTCTGCATGAAATTCAACCCATTTTAGGGTACTAGTTGTGGCCATTACTTGATTATCATCAGTTCGGTCTTCAATACAACAACAAACTCTACAGTTTTTCTTGCAGTATTGCAAATGTTTTTATTTTATAAACATTTGAATAATTTGTGTTTATATGTTTTTAACACATTAGTAGGTTTTAAATGCTTCCTTTTTTATTTTGAGATTATATTATTTTTGTATTAAATGCATATTTAGGATGGCTTTCTTATGTTTAAAATTAAATGCACGCATAATGAGGCCAACTATGTTTTACCCAGATATTGTTTGGTTACATATGTATATGCTTTTGAAAATTTTAATTTTTGTTTTGTTTCCAATCTGACTTTGCTTCTCCGCCCCTTTCCCCGTCCACATGTACTCAACCAATGTAAATACTGATAACTGACTGTGAACATCTTGTGACTCCCATGAGTACCTTGTTAACCCTTTCCCACTCAGAAGCAAAGTGAAAATGGCTATGTGAAAACAGCATAAAACCAGAACAGCCTGCGAGTAACTCGCAGTCTGTTCAGGTTTTATGCTGTTTGCTGCTCATCAGTATCTAAAGGTTGGAAACTAAGCCTTTACTATTTGAATTTTTACAATTAAAGGTCTTTAATTATACTTAACTTTATGAGGACAACAAATGTGTCAAAATACGTATCTAAGTGGTAAAGGGTTGAGTGTATTTAAAGTGTATTTTAAACTTCTACATCCTAACATTAACTTCCTCATCTGAGACTCTTTGTTTGTTACAGATTTAAATCTGTACAAAACATGTATATTGCATATTGCCCAGTGTCTGGATTTACTAAAAACTTCTATATTTGCGTAAAAATGAAACATGCTTGCATGCCTTGCGTTTTGTGTCTTGAAAGAATGATTTCTCAGTTGTAATCTCAGGTCTTCCCTCTGATATGTGTACCATGTGACTTGTGATGTCATACTTTTTTGGGTACATGCCTGTCTGATTCTGCATATGTGTGAGATTATGGTCTAGAGAGCTTTACTTTGCTTTGCATTGTTTAATGAATTATCAGGTTTACGGAATTGATGGTCTTATGCATGCTATATATATAGTTATTCAATAGAAGGCTTGCAACTTTACTGTACATTTGTTTTTGTGACAGGAAATACACCTGCGAAATCAAAAAAGAAAAAGGGCAAGGGAAATAATCCTGAAAATAATTGGGTTCACACCCCTGAGAGGAATTTTGAGTTTATATCTAGCCCTGAAAATCTTAGCCCTTCCCCAAATAGGGCTAATGAAGCGAAAAATGTATCGAAACCCAAACAAGGCGAAACTGACAATTTTCAAGGTATTGTATTGTGCAACTCCACTGCTATGCTCATTAACATGGTGCCGGACTAGATTCTTTATAACCATAGAGCTTTTGCTGCTAGCAACTTGTAGACTTATACAAGGCTGTATTATTTGGACTTCAGCTGCCTTTTCCCGCCTTTCAGTCCAGTTTTTAGAATTGTGCATTTTTAGTGTTTTCTAACCTAAGCATTCCTTTTCATTTCTTTCCTTTTACAAAGCTTGAGTTGTTCTCACCCTCCAATCATTACTCACTTAAGCATTTTTGCTTTGCTTTTGAAGCTTGGTATTTCATTTTATAGTGCTATATAATAGCAGTGTTAACACCTTAACACCTTTATGTTATCTTTTTAAGTTACAATAGTGATGCATTTAATGACACTATTAAAAATAAGCAACATTTTTTTTGCTGTGGGCAGCATACTGTGGACCTGTTTGTGTATTATTGGTCACAATTTAATTAAGTGCATATAACAAAATATATCTTTCTGGAAAATAATTTAAAAGCCTTGAAATGTCAAGAAGAAATTTATTAACATTTTAACTGCATCACTAACTCCAATTCAGTTTGAATCATAAGCTTTGGACTATTTAAGTTTGTTTGAAAAAGTGTTCATTCCATTAATGTATTGGAGATTTAACTATCACATCTTCTTGCCCTGTTGATATCTTCCATTTAAATGTGTGAATTGAATATAGACTGATCAAAAGGTTATACACTGGTTGTATATTTATGGTGAATGAATCTTCTGGTCTTTGAAATCAATACAAAAAAACTTTCAGTTCACTATTTTTGTTAGTGCCTTAACTTTGATAAGGGCTTGATTAGGGAAATAATCACTAAATTGGATATTTTAATAATTTATAGATAATTCCTTGTATTCTATGTATTTATACAGTATATTTTCAGTTGATGATTTAAAACATTTTGTTTTAGTAAGTGTTAATTTAATTTGAGTGTAGGGTCATGTTTTTCATATGATTTAATTAATTGCTACTAGAGTGGGAGGGATGTTAATGTTAACAATTTTTGTGTCGAAAATTTGCGACAATGAAGCCTTTATTTTAAAGTTGTATGGCAAAGTGTTAATTTATTATATTGCATAATAAACATTGTTGTACTAAAACAATGCTCCAATGTATTTGACTGACACAAGCTTTGTGTTAAAGGATACAGGTAGTAGCTGATATCAAGTTTCATTTAGTGTGTCTGATATTAAAATGCTCATTTACACTATTCAACAAGCCTGATAAATCCGTGTATTTATTATTTAAGGCGTTATCAATGAATGCAAAGTTTAATGAGATGTTTGTTTAAAGGTTGATGAAGTGTATATTTAACATATGGATACAACTTTTAAACACAAACTATGGATATTGCATTTAAAACTGTTTTTCGTGTACTTTAATTGTGTGTCTGTTTTGTAGAGATTTAATTTTGAGAATATATTAAACAGCAATTATTTTAAGTATTTGAAAACAACTTTAAAGTTTGATGTTAAAGACACTTAACGTCACAGGATCATTTCTGAAATTTTGAAATTAAGCAGTTGTACACAACAATTTAATGCCTGAGACAGCATCTGCAATACCCGAACATAAAGCTATCTGTTTGTCTCCGAGGCAGAGGCATGATTTCCTGTGCGTGCATTTGAAAACGAAAATTTGGAAATTTTGAGACAGAAAATTAATCAAGGGAAGTAGCGGAAGGCCCACACGGGGACTAAATTGTGCGGATATATGCCAGGATATGTTCCCAGCGTCCTATTGACGTGAAATCTTTTGACAGTGATAATCATGTGTCCACATGGCCTCTTGGAGGTTTTCCTGCGGAGGTCTTGTTTATGTGCCATGACTTCTAGATGTTGATTAAGAAATACCACTTTTTGGGGGATTTACGATCAATGGCGGAGAATAACCTGGCCTTTGAGTTTGACTCTGAGGATGAGGAACGTGAGTTAACATGAGACTGTTGTCACGGGTTTGACTTGTATGCGACCTAGGTCGCAGGGAGGAAATTTCACTTTATTCCTTTTTGATGAGCTCATTAATGTATGCTTGCTACTTCTTTAGATTTAATGGTTATGCTATTTACTAGTTGTAGAAGCTGTGAAAGAATATTTGATATTTAATGGAGATTTAGTGTACCAAGATGTATCATTAGTATTATATTTCAGCTATAGCACGACAACATTCAATCATTGCGAGTAATTTTTAGGTGTAGGTCATTGACTAGAGCAGGCTGCTTGTTGATCAGGAAATTATTCAATTAAAGCGATAACAAAAGCTACAAGTATGATACACGCTGGCAACAAACACCAAGAACTCTTTGTCTCTGATCCCATCTATTTGCATGATCAATAATCTAATAACCAGGTTTGATTCCATCCAGAAACTCCAGTAATCCCATGCTCTGTGGGAGGTAGGCTAGAACAACTTAATTACACACTTTTGAAAGTCCATGGCAACTGGCAGAAAATCATGTCCCAAAGGTGGTTGTGTTTTTAATGCATATTGGCGAAAAACAATATTAATTTTACGGAGCTTAAACTGTGTTGAAAGTGCTTATGGAGTGTATGTTTTCCTGCTCTTGTATACATACATTTATGAGTTTAACAATCTTAACATTTTTATGCCGGCCCTTCGAAGAAGAGGGGGTATATTGCTTTGCTCATGTCGGTTTGCCGGTCCGTCCACCAGGTGGTTGTCAGACGATAACTCAAGAACGCTTGGGCCTAGGATCATGAAACTTCATAGGTACATTGATCATGACTCGCAGATGACCCCTATTGATTTTGAGGTCACTAGGTCAAAGGTCAAGGTCATGGTGACCCGCAATAGTAAAATGGTTTCCGGATGATAACTCAAGAATGCTTAGGCCTAGGATCATGAAACTTGATAGGTAGATTGATCATGACTCGCAGATGACTCCTATTGATTTTCAGGTCACTAGGTCAAAGGTCAAGGTCACAGTGACCCGAAATAGTAGAATGGTTTCCGGATGATAACTCAAGAACGCTTAGGCCTAGGATCATGAAACTTGATAGGTAGATTGATCAGGACTTGCAGATGACCCCTATTGATTTTGAGGTCACTAGGTCAAAGGTCAAGGTCACATTGACCCGAAATAGTAAAATGGTTTCCGGATGATAACTCAAGAACGCTTAGGCCCAGGATCATGAAACTTGATAGGTAGATTGATCATGACTCGCAGATGACCCCTATTGATTTTCAGGTCACTAGGTCAAAGGTCACGGTCACGATGACCCGAAATAGTAAAATGGTTTCCGGATTATAACTGAAGAACGCTTATTCCTAGGATCATGAAACTTGATAGGTAGAATGATCATGACTCGCAGATGACCCCTATTGATTTTCAGGTCACTAGGTCAAAGGTCAAGGTCACGGTGACCCGAAATAGTAAAATGGTGTCCGGATGATAACTCAAGAATGCTTATGGCTAGGATCATGAAACTTCATAGGTACATTGATCATGACTGGCAGATGACCCCTATTGATTTTCAGGTCACTAGGTTAAAGGTCAAGGTCACAGTGACAAAAAACATATTCACACAATGTCTCTCACTACAACGGAGAGCCCATATGGGGGGCATGCATGTTTTACAAACAGCCCTTGTTATTCTTGAAATGCAAGGTGTTGTTTACAAAGTTCCATACAATCTGTGTACCTGTTTTGCATGTCAATAATGTCCATTCATAGCCTAAAGCATGTTCAGAAGTGTGCTTCTTTTTGCTATATCTACTGCACCAATACTAAAAATTAAAACATGTGATTGTTGTTGTTGTTAAATTGCGTTTCTATTGCATTTGATTGGTTCTTTAACACTGAAATTATCATGAAAACATTCCTGCAGATGTAATACTCCACGTTGTTAGTTCTTCAGAAACCAATAATTAGAATATTTAAATGAACACAAATGTTTGTTGTATGGAAACTTGGAACTTAGCCATGTAGTATATATTCACAAATATTACTGTTTCACAGAGATTATTGTCTGTTTTTATGCTTTTCTTCTGTGTGGAAAATTCATGATTCTGTAATTTGATTTTCTTTGAAGTTAACACGCCAGAATCAATATTGTCCTATTTATTGTCAATACAAATATAATCAATTAAATTATAGTTCAGTACATTTATTGATCTTGCACATTTTCTCAAAAAGTCAAATGTTTTGCTGGAATTCTTTTGATTAAAATTGAAAAGAAAAACACTCAAAAGCATACGAAAATGATAAGAAAACTGGTACTTTTGAGATGAGATTCACCTTTTCTCACTCAGAAGCAAATTTACAATGGCTATATGCAACCAGCGTAAAACAAGAAGAGCTTGCTAGTAACTCGCAGTGGCTCAGGTTTTATGCTGTTTGCTGCTCATCAGTATCTTAGGGTTGGAGATTAAGCCCTTACAAATTGAATTGATCAAGAGAGGTCTTTAATATGATTTCTAAGGGACTACCAGAGATTCAAAATGTGTGTTTCAGTGGTTAAGGGTTAAGCTTGTGGAAATAATTTATTATTTTTTGCCCTTGTCAGTGATGATATAATGTGTTATCACACTGGTAATAAAAGAAATATTCTTTATATTTTCTAAACTGTTTTTAAAAGGTATTAAATTTTCTTTGAAAAAAATTAAAATGAATTCCAACAATCAATTCCATCTCATTTCTTCCTCTACCAGCAGATTCCAAGCCGGTACCTGGCGGTAGGAAGAAGAAAAAGAAGAAGGAGAAGGCGACCCCAACTCGGTCCCCTGCGACCCGCGGCAGTCAGCAGGAGAGCCCTGAAGACCCAGACGAGGAGCCCGCGCTGGAGAGCATGCCCGTAGGTCCAGTACCCGGTGCACCCAGGACCGCTAGCACTCGCAATCTGGAGGAGATGGCCAAGCATAAGGTACTGGGGGACTGGGGAGTTTTGTAGTGTTAATTTATGGTGCTTGCTTTTTGTGTGGAACTGAACATGGTTTATGTATTAAGTAATTAGTATTAAAACAATAGTACATAATTTTGGTATAGTTTACATGATGATAATTTTATATACAAAACATGCTTTGTGCTTTGAAGTCAGTTTGTTGATCCTTATGTTTTTTAATGTTAGACAATGGAAAAAAAATAATCTAGCTTGTTATGATTAAGTATTAAGAATTATTATAATTGATATGATATGATATATTTTTTAAGGATAATTTATTATGCTCACAGTATGTATCTTTATCCAAATATTAACTTTTTTAATAAACCATGGAAAAAAAATCATAGCTAGTATGTTTTTATTTCAGAACAATGAATCGGACGGTGATGATGATGACGACGCGAAGGGGGCAGCAGGCCGGACCTACAGCCCCGACATGACGGATAACCTGGACGAGTTTGTGATGCGCCCTGCCCCCCAGGGGGTCACAGTCAAGTGCAGGATCACACGCGACAAGAAGGGCGTCGACCGGGGCATGTACCCGACCTACTTCCTGCATATGGAGAGGGAGGATGGAAAAAGGGTATGCTACTGATATGTATGAGCTGGGTTAGGCAGGTTTTAATGCATGTGCGTTAAGTGTGGTCCCCAGATTTCCCACCTAAACTTGATTTTTGTGGAAAAGTGACTTTCTTAAAACAAGCAAATATCATAAAAGCTAAAAGTTGCCTCGTAGAACAGGGCTCATATATTTACATACGTTAGCTTCTGGGTGAAGGCAAGTGATTGGATATAAAACAAGAAAAAACAACAATTTTGAATAATAAAAATGAATATATCTTTTCATATATTGCCTAATATTTTAATTTTATTAGCCGGATTTTTTTCGAAAAAATCTCGGCTTATAGATTGATGTTGTCGGGCGGGCGGGCGGGCGGGCGGGGTGGCGGCGTGCTCGAAAATGTTAAAGTTCTTATTTCATGGTATAACTTTGGTATGCTTGGACCTAGAGTCTTCAAACTTGACATGAAGGTTGGCCAGGATTAACAGATGACCACTGGTCATTTCAAGGTCATTCATTTGAAGGTCAAGGTCACTGTGACCTTCAATATAAAAAATGTTAAAGTTGTTATAACTTTGGTATGCTTGGACCTAGAGTCTTGAAACTTGACATGAAGGTTGGCCAAAACTAGTTAGTAACCACTGGTCATTTCAAGGTCATTCATTTGAAGGTCAAGGTCACTGTGACCTTGAATGTAAAAATGTTAAAGTTCTTATTTCATGGTATAACTTTGGTATGCTTGGACCTAGAGTCTTCAAACTTGACATGAAGGTTGGCCAGGATTAACAGATGACCACTGGTCATTTCAAGGTCATTCATTTGAAGGTGAAGGTCACTGCGACCTTCAATATAAAAATGTTAAAGTTGTTATAACTTTATTATGCTTGGACCTAGAGTCTTGAAACTTGACATGAAGGTTGGCCAGAACTAGTAAGTAACCACTGGACATTTCAAGGTCATTCATTTGAAGGTCAAGGTCACTGTGACCTTGAATGTAAAAATGTTAAAGTTGTTATAACTTTGGTATGCTTGGACCTAGAGTCTTGAAACTTGACATGAAGGTTGGCCAGAACTAGTAAGTAACCACTGGACATTTCAAGGTCATTCATTTGAAGGTCAAGGTCACTGTGACCTTGAATGTAAAAATGTTAAAGTTCTTATTTCATGTTATAACTTTGGTATGCTTGTACCTAGAGTCTTCAAACTTGAAATAAAGATTGGCCAGTACTAGAAGATGACCACTGGTCATTTCAATGTCATTCATTTGAAGGTCAAGGTCACTGTGACCTTAAATGTTAAAATGTTAAAATTGTTATAACTTTGGTATGCTTGGACATAGAGTCTTCAAACTTGACATGAAGGTTTGCAAGCACACTTAGATGACCACTGGTCATTTCAAGGTCATTCAAAACATAACACAAGGTTTGCTCATGCCTTGAAAACTACTTACATTTCATTTTGACCTTTGAACAATATTTCAGTAATTTAAGTATTGCATTGACAAAAACACGAAAGGTACTTTCCTGTCATTTAAATCAAAAATCCGGCTTCAATGCGGTCATCTCCGACCGCGGAACTCTTGTTGCTTATTAATTTATTTCTTAACTGGAATATGTATTTGTTTAAAATAGGTACTTGTGTATTAATTATATGAATTATTTCATTAACTGGTTCATGTATTTTCTTTTGCTTATCTGGTGTATAATTATATTAAGTGGTAAAAGCTGACGTGTTGTTATAAAAACTCGGACATGACAATTTAAAATTCATACAATGGAACATGATGGAATACATTAACATCTTCTGTTAAATTTGATTAAAACTAATGGACTCATTATTTGTGCAAATAGTTTTCCTAATAAAACAATCTAAATCTGTTTATTGAATCTATATGACTATTTTTCTTTTAATATTTTTACAGGTATTTTTATTAGCTGGTAGAAAACGTAAAAAGAGCGCTACAGCAAATTATTTGATCTCTACTGACCCAACAGATCTTGCACGATCTGGCGATTCATATGTCGGAAAGTTAAGGTAGTTATTCTCTTTCATCTATAATAACGTCATAATTGCATGATTTTGATTTGCAGGTATTTTTACTGGCGGGTCGGAAAAGAAAGAAGTCTAAAACATCAAACTACCTTCTTTCCACTGACCCTATTGATTTAACGCGCAGTGGGGACGCGTTTGTGGGCAAGTTAAGGTATATCCCACCCACTTCACAGTGTGTCTTGTGTGCTTAAAAAAACCTGTACCCTCTGAATATCTCATTTGCAAATCACTTGGTATTTTGGGCTTGTGCATAGATAATTTACAAAGATAAATGAATGAAAAAATCTGTGTTTGAAAAAAAAGGGACTTCTTGGGGAAATTTTTCTTTTGTCAGCTCTTGTTTCTTTTTTACTTTTTTATTATCAGTATAATACATAATGGTAATTTGTGTCTTGTTCTGAGAAATCTGGGCTTAATTTATGTGCGTTAAGTGTTGTCCCAGATTAGCCTGTGCAGTCCGCACAGGCTAATCAGAGAAGACACTTTCCGCTTTAATGGTATTTTTAGTTTCAAGGAAGTCCCTCCTTAATGAAAATGAAGTTTAGGCGGAAAGTGTCGTCCCTGATTAGCCTGTGCTAATCTGGGACGACACTACGCACATGCATTAAGCCCAGTTTTCCATGAACACAGCTGTCAAATGATTTGTGAACCCCTCTACCTATTGTGGGATTGCTTGTAGCAGTCTGTAGTGATAGTTTTGTCTTATAACATAGTCTTTTCTAGAGATTGACTCTTTACTACTTTTAACTATTGACTCTTTCCTTTTAAATGTCACCACTTTCAATATTTCTTTTTCCATTTTCCTCATTTCGTAAATAGAACAAAATATCTTAATAAGATGTTTTTCTCTTGTCAAAAACTGGTATATTTCTGGACCATGCATATTAAATATTATTATTTCCCTTTATTATATTAAGTCATTTTCCAATCTTTTCACACCTTTCTATTTTATCTCATTTTTACCATTTTAGTAACAGCTAATGGATTTTTAATGTGTTACAAATGTCTATTTTAATAGCATTTAAGTAAAATATCAATTCTGATGAAACCTTAACTATTATAATAATTAAGTATGTCCATTATTTATGCAGATAGGTGTGGAACAAAATTTGAAATATAACATTATAACACACATTTCTTATCACAAAATATTAAACGTTAATTTCTATTTTATAGGTCAAACTTGCTTGGAACTCATTTTACATTGTATGACCATGGTGAAAACCCAAAGCAAGGCATGGACAAAGCAAGAAAAGAACTGATAGGAATTGTATATGTAAGTAGATTTGGTATTGAGTTACTGTTATTGTACAACACAGTGACACAATTCCATTGTGATAGTGAGCTTTTGTGATAAAAAGTTATTAAATATTCAGTCCATGTTCTATGTCTATCTTTGTCATATATGTTGGAGATGCAGTTCCAAAAGGTTCCAGTTAAACTATTTGAGCTGCATTATGCAAAAATAAGTCTTATGCTGAAGGGGGCCCGGGTAGCTCCAGACCAGCCTGGGCCATAGTGCAATCTGGTCAGGAGGTATGCTTTCTGCTATAAAGTCACTCAAGGCTTTGTGGCCTTCTTAGTGACTTAGTTCCTCCTGACCAGCCTGGACTATAATGCAATCTGGTTAGTAGGTATGCTTTCTGCTATAAAGTCACTCAAGGCTTTGTGGCCTTCTTAGGGACAGTGTTCCTCCTGACCAGCCTTGGCTATAGTGCAATCTGGTTAGTAGGTATGCTTTCTGCTATAAAGTCACTCAAGGCTTTGTGGCCTTCTTAGTGACTTAGTTCCTCCTGACCAGCCTGGGCTATAATGCAATCTGGTTAGGAGGTATGCTTTCTGCTATAAAGTCACTCAAGGCTTTGTGGCCTTCTTAGTGACTTAGTTCCTCCTGACCAGCCTGGGCTATAATGCAATCTGGTTAGTAGGTATGCTTTCTGCTATAAAGTCACTCAAGGCTTTGTGGCCTTCTTAGTGACTTAGTTCCTCCTGACCAGCCTGGGCTATAATGCAATCTGGTTAGGAGGTATGCTTTCTGCTATAAAGTCACTCAAGGCTTTGTGGCCTTCTTAGTGACTTAGTTCCTCCTGACCAGCCTTGGCTATAGTGCAATCTGGTTAGTAGGTATGCTTTCTGCTATAAAGTCACTCAAGGCTTTGTGGCCTTCTTAGTGACTTAGTTCCTCCTGACCAGCCTGGGCTATAATGCAATCTGGTTAGGAGGTATGCTTTCTGCTATAAAGTCACTCAAGGCTTTGTGGCCTTCTTAGTGACTTAGTTCCTCCTGACCAGCCTGGGCTATAATGCAATCTGGTTAGGAGGTATGCTTTCTGCTATAAAGTCACTCAAGGCTTTGTGGCCTTCTTAGTGACTTAGTTCCTCCTGACCAGCCTTGGCTATAGTGCAATCTGGTTAGTAGGTATGCTTTCTGCTATAAAGTCACTCAAGGCTTTGTGGCCTTCTTAGTGACTTAGTTCCTCCTGACCAGCCTGGGCTATAATGCAATCTGGTTAGGAGGTATGCTTTCTGCTATAAAGTCACTCAAGGCTTTGTGGCCTTCTTAGTGACTTAGTTCCTCCTGACCAGCCTGGGCTATAGTGCAATCTGGTTAGGAGGTATGCTTTCTGCTATAAAGTCACTCAAAACTTTGTGGCCTTCTTAGGGACAGGGTTGCTCCTGAACAGACTGTGCTACTTTAGCCGAAGCGTCATTATCTTCTGTTGAATAGAGGCTATAGGGTTGGGATGGAATAGTCCTGTATCTATTTACAATAAAATAATAGCCCTTTTGGTGTGGTTTTTGGACTGAAGGGTTAAGTCACTGTGTTCAATATAACAAAGCAGAACATAATCTTGTTTCACATTAATATTACAGTTTCTAGTGTAAAACAAAATGATAATTAAATAAAAAAATACATGAATATAGTAAGTATTTTGCATAAATGTTATAATCAAGCAAAGGATGAACTTTACAGATATTTAAACCAAGACTCGTTATATCTGACATGTAAAAGTGAACCGTTTACGTATGTTGTTGTAATCTACATGTATGAAATTAAACAATAATTACAATTTTGAAGGACCACAAAGTAATACAATTTGAATCTTAATCACATTAAATCAAATATCCAATATAATAGTTTGTCTCCCCTGTTTCCAGGAAACCAACGTGCTGGGCTTCAAGGGTCCACGTAAGATGACCATCATCATTCCAGGCATGAACCTTGACCACGAGAGGGTGGACATCAAGCCAGTTAATGTACGTGACCTCGCAGTGTAGTTTGGACCATTCTAGAAAAGACTGGCATTAATGCATGTGTGTAAAGTGTTGTCACAAATTAGCCTGTGTAGTTTGCAGTGTGGACTGGACAGGCTAGTCTGGGACGACACTTAACTCACTTGCCTTAATCTCAGTTTCCCAGAAAATGGTTGTATATATAGCAAACAAACTGCAACTAGCAACACTTTGTTATAATCTAGGAACATCACTTGCTTTTGAAATGTTTCCAACTTTTTGCTACAGATAGGTTAATCAGCAATAAGATGTGCTTATCAAACAATGAGTAAATTAGAAATGTAGTACTTTGTGTTACAAAGGCTATACTTCAAGGTTATTGAAATACTGTGTTCTTTGTGGACCATTCTGCATTTTATGAAACCTAGGAAATTGGAGGTGTTTATCATTTAGTTTGACCATTTCCCACTCAGAACAAAAGTTTAATGGATTTATGCAACCAGCATTAAAAAAAAACGAACTGGCTGTGAATTACTAGCAGTCTGTAAACGTTTTATGCTGTTTGCTTTATACTGTTTGCCGTTCATCAGTATCTTAGTGTTGGAAATTAAAACTTTATTTAACTAACAAAGTTCTGAAAGGTCTTTAATTTAATTTGATTTTGTAAGGGACTACAAACTTGTCTAAGTGGTATCTGAGTGGTAAATTTGTGTGTCGCATTCTGAGAAAACTGGGCATAACACATGTGCGTAAAGTGTCGTCCCATATTAGCCTGTGCAATCCACACAGGCTAATCAGGGACGACACTTTCTGCCTAAATTTGATTTTTGATAAGATCATTTAAACGAAAAATGTAATAGAAGCGGAAAGTGTTGTACCTGATTAGCCTGTGCAGATTGCACAGGCTAATCTGGGATGACACTTTACGCACATGCATTATGCCCAGTTTTCTCAGAACATGACTCAATTTATGTGCCCTATCTATAGGACCATGATGGTTTGATTGAGCGCTGGAAGAGGAAGAATATGGACAACATCCTGGAGCTGCACAACAAGAGCCCGGTCTGGAATGAAGGTAGGCTTCTAGAGATCTCACTTTGGGGTTTCGCCATATTTACTTTACAACTTGTATAGCCACATGTTTGTGTTGCATGATGAGTGATAGTATACATTTTATGGATTGATATATATGGTGTAAACCAGCACCATGCAAAGAGTCTGGAGCTCTAGCTGGAGGCATCAAGTATATGAAGAATTTACACATGATGTTACACAAATATTGAGCATTCTTAATGTAGAATATTTATGCATGTAAAATGAGAAACTAGAGACACTCTGTACTGTGATGAAAGTATCACATGTTATACTAGTTTGTCAAGTTTAAGGTATCATTTCTACATGTAGTAAAGCTTTGCGCTTATATATTTAACCAAACTTTTCAATTTCTATGTATAGTAGTAATTGTTTAATGATATGCAACTAAAAAATTGTGTGTGCAATACTAGAAAGTTGACTGTATGGGCTCTGTGAAAAGGGGGATTAATACATATGCGTTAAGTGTCGTCCCAGATTAGCCTTTGCAGTCCGCACAGGCTTATCAGGGACAACACTGTCTGCCTAAACTGGATTTTTGCTAAGAAGAAACTATCTTTAAACTTTCTTCTTAGCAAAAAATCCAGTTTAGGCGGAAAGTGTCTTTCCTGATTAGCCTGTTCACTGAGTGAGTTTCATATAATTTTTTTCTCTCACAGAGACCCAGTCTTATGTGTTGAACTTCCATGGACGCGTCACCCAGGCTTCTGTGAAAAATTTCCAGATTGTTCACGATAACGACAGTAGGTGTTGTTTAGAGTCTTGAATTTCATCCTTGTTCTGAAATACTTCCTTGTTAGAACACACAATCATTGTTTATTGACCTACATTTTTTTTCAGCGCAAATTATTTTGATTTTCAAATGAACTAACAAATGTTTGTGCAGATGGAATAAGTAGCTTAATTTTTCTTGTTCAAAGTTTAAATTGGAGTTTTACATTAAGTGTCCTGTAAATAATCAGACATAAGGTAAAAGATTTAAATGATGTTAAGGTATTTGTAAAAAAGCATAATGTAATGATTTTTTTTCTATTTTCGGGTATTTGACTTTGTTGTCTTCTCAAGGTTATAGTTTTAATAATTTTCTAGTTAAAGCTGCTGGGGTCACTTAATAAACCAGTGAGATTTTCTCTCTTTAGTGGACTATATCGTGATGCAGTTTGGCCGAGTAGCGGAAGACGTGTTTACCATGGACTTTAACTATCCAATGTGCGCGTTACAAGCATTTGGAATAGCCCTGAGCAGTTTTGACAGCAAACTTGCCTGCGAATAACATGCCCCACCCACCTGGCATTGTATAGATGGTAGAAGATTCAAGTGCAATGTCAGAAAGGAGCATTGCTGTGGTGATATAAACAGCTATCAGGATAATAGTGCATATAATATTCATATCTTCATTCAAAATCAGTTTCAAAGCAATGCTCTCAGTATTGATGGGGATGAAACAGTTTTTACTGTACCAATTTTTTGCTGATTCATCGCCAGTAGCCCAGAATGCAATGCTACAATGAGTGCAACCAGTGCAATCAACAAGAAAATAATAGAGAAGAAAAATCATTGTTGTCCGATTACTGTTGCTGGTTTCTGTAATTCATTATAGATAATTGTTAATGAATATCATGTGAGAGTTATTCCAAAAGTAATATAAACAAATAAACAGTTGAATTTATTATGGTGAATTTTGCAATAAGTTTATACTTCATGTACATTCCCAATGTGCTTATATTGACATGTGATGGGTTTTTTAATTGTTTAACATCACAAAGTGTTCAGATTTCAATTTTAAGAACTGTTTATGATTAATTAAAAAAAAACTTAGGTGCCCTAACAGTTGACTGATTATTTCTTTAAATATTGGAATTGTTTGAGCATATCGTCAATATAAAGATTTTAATGGGACCACTTCATATAGTCATTTGTTTTCATATAATTGGCATCTTATAATGGGATTCAAAATGGAAACATATCAGTATACTTGTGAATACATGTTTAGTGTAGACCTTACGGAGAATTGCAATTTTTTATTAGACATTTGAACATAACAGCATTACATTGTTTCATAATAATAAGGTTTGTTTCCTATTTATATCTTCTTTTCTACCCTTTACGTGTTTGACAGTTTTAGGAGCATGTTGGCAATTGTTACATAATGTATTTTATTGGTGTAGGAAGCGGGTAAAAGATCATTTGTAAAATTATTAAACTTTTGAATTATTAACTCTTTGCATGCTGGGAAATTTGTTGTCTGCTATAATGTCGTCTGCTGAATTTCTAAAATTAGCATTTTCTTCGATTTTTTTCAAAGAATACTATCAGAATAGCAAACAGTTTGGATCCTGATGAGACGCCACGTTCTGTGGTGTCTCATCTGGATCCAAACTGTTTGCAAAGGCCTTCGAAATTCGGTTGCAGCACTGAAAGAGTTAAGACAGTGTGTGTGTGTGTATTTACGATGACGATGTATTTGTGAGTCATGTGTTTGCAAAAATCATTGAAGCATTTTTCGCACAATATGCATGTCTTCGACTTAAGCTAAAACTGCTTATTCATTTTACATAGCTTTAACTCACAATCATTACTACAAAGTCTGTCACTGTCATGTAGTGAATAAGTCCATCATTTTCTTGTCTCATATTTGTCTAACTTGAGAGTTATTGACCGTTTTGTATACTGGTAAGAGTGAGAAGTCCACAATGTTTCTATCCAATATATTTTGCATGTATTGTTACTCAATATTGTGATATCTCCCCTCCCCATAACAAATCCTTGGACAAAGGATTTGTACAGTTGTGTTGTCCATAAATATGTATTTAAATTGTTATCTGATCCACCAACCAGCTATGTCTGTTTGTCAATTTGGTTTGTTAAAGCTTTACAGCGCAAATATTTACTGTTTAAATGTCACTACTATTGATAGTAGTGTACACGTTTTTTTATTTTCAATATTCCATTTGGTTGTACATTATGTATATACCAATACATGTTTAAAATTATATATATTAATCAAATAAAAACAGTCATGTATTTACTGTGATTTTCTTTGCTTTTATTGATATATTTTTATCTTCATTATATTAAGTTTACAAAATATTGCTCTGTATAGAGTTATGATTATTTATAGCTAAATTTATTTCAAAATATTATATATTTCTCGTTAAAAACTGTGATGCATGAAACATTCTTCAAACATCACAATATGTCCAGAATATTGACCTCAGAACAGGGATTATGTATTATTTATTTATATCAATTATCATTTATTTTGTTTTTCACAGTTTATTTTACCACTGAGGAGGTATTTGCAAAAGATTCTGTGTTTGTCTTTTAACAACCTTCCCCACCCCTTGCCCTATCGGGGTTCCCCTTCCTTTATATGGTAGCTTTTTACGGAATATAGGACTTTAAAAGTCTTACTTTTATGCCTCCTGTTATTATTATTGAGCAGAGCTATGGGAAAACTGGGCTTAATGTTTGTTTTAAGGGTAATCCAAGATTAGCGTGTGCAGTTTGCACAGGCTAATCAGGGAGGACATTTTCTGCCTAGACTAGATTTTTGTTATGAAGAAATACCATTCCAACAAATAATTCCATTGCCTGTATGGAGTGCACAGGCTAATCTGGGAAATACTTAACCTACATTCATCAAGCCTGGTTTTCTGAGAGCACCGCTCAATTGGTAAAATGGTACCTAGGGATTTTTTCTTTCTGTGAGATTTGCCGTTTTTCACAATTTTGGGAAATTCGCGACTCAAATTTTCACAATTTCAAGACGTTTGCGACTCAAATTTTCACAATTTCAAACAGTTTGCGACTCTTAATTTTCACAATTTTAGAGTTTGTGACTAAGTGTTTCACAATTTTGAACAGTTGGCGACTCATTTTTTCACAAAATGGGGGGGGAGGGCCAAGGCTGCTTCACAAAAACAGGGGGAAAAAAAGCCCTGGTACCTAACACACAAACTTAATAGATATTTGTGTAGTTTAAAATGTTTGAAGTTCAGTCCACCTAGATTTCATATTTCATGTATGTTCCACGTATGAAAATATTATGTTCATTATGATAAAGAAGAGAGAAGATTGTCACTCTGGGCTGCAAACAGTCATACTATATATTTCTGGAATAGAAAAAAAGAAATCCTCCTTAGGTTATGGAACTAAAAACAAACGTGCTCCCATTCCATTTCTAATGTTGGCAGTTTTATCGAGTTTTACTTTTTATTTTTGTCACACATCACCACTGGCCATATGTGTTTCAAAGGAATTGTACTGATAATTACAGAGTAGCTGCCCCTGAATACTATTGGAGTTTGATATGATGATGGAGAAGAAAAATCCCTATAGTTTTGTTGTAGCATGTCAAAAATATTAAGCATGCAATTTATTATTTTGATTTCGGTTGTAAGTCATTACTGATTACTGGGTTAAAGTAATAATGAAGTAAATTTTAGACGAATACTTTGTATTTTATAAAATTTAAGCTCAGAATGCTTCTCTGCTAGAGATAGGCTGCCTAATTTGTTTGCAAAGTGGTACAGTGTTTTATGATGCCGTCCCTTATTATTTTTACCTTATTTTTATTTTAATTTTTATGTGTGCTTATAATTTATCATGATTGTATTTTAATATTGTTTGTCAAACATTATCTTCATTTTATATATTTGTATATGTGCATATTTTGTTGTTGTTTTCCCGTATGTCTTGGTGTGTCAGATTGCTAAAAAGTGAAAGTGGATGGACCCTAATACCCTTATATTTCCGTACATTGAACAAAATTCGTTCAGGCACTAAATAGCATTTGAAGTCAATTAGTTTACTTGATAAATATTTTGTTTTTATGCCGCCGGTAGGAGGGCATATAGTGATTGGACTGTCTGTCCGTCTGCCTGTCTGTCCGTCTTTCCGTCACACTTTGCATTTAGGTTTCAAAAAATGCTCATAACTTCTATGTCCCTTGAGATGTAACCTTCATATTTTGTATGCATGTGTATATGGACAAGGCCTTTCCATACACACACAAATTTTGACCCCTGTGACCTTGACGTTTAACTTAGGGTCCACGTTTCGGTTTCGAAATCTGTGTTTAGGTTTCGAAAAATGCTCATAACTTCTATGTCCCTTGAGATATAACCTTCATATTTGGAATGTATGTGTATATGGACAAGGCCTTTCCATACGCACAAAAATTTTGAGCCCTGTGACCTTGACCTTGAACTTAGGGTCCGTGTTTAGGTTTGGAAATCTGCGTTTAGGTTTCAAAAAAAGCTCATAACTTCTATCAAGCATTTATAGGGGGCATAAGTCATCCTATGGTGACAGCTCTTGTTTTACTCTGAAATATATAAGTTAGATTGTACAAAGAACTTTACGGCCTATAATCACAGCAAAGCCATTGGATTTTATTTCAATCAAGAGCAAAGAAAAGTGAATTATGAACAAGTATATTTTCGTAAGTGTTAACATTCATATTTTTATATTGACTTGCAAATTATTGTTCAACATTCATTTTCTGTAGTTGTTCTGTGTTTGGTTTTAAATGATTGGATATTAATCAAACACAAATTTGAGCATACCTGTTCAGTTATCAGCTTTCATTTTGACTTTTATGACAGACAAAATTATTCCAAAGGTACTTTTTATATTAAAAATGTGCAAACAAACCATTGTTGTTTTACCAAGGCTTTTCGGCTGTGTACTGTTTTTACCAGATGTACTATGTGTACAGATGTGTGGTTCAAGTGACTGTAACAGCATATCAGTTAAATGTAATATTATCGTATATGTAAGTTTTCATGTTGCATATTATTGACCATAAATATTAAAGATGTGGAAGGTCTTGTGTTATCAATTTTTTAACGCCATCATTTCAGGTACTATTTTAATGTGTGGATAAACTGTTGGAGCGTCATATAATATCGGTCCTTTTAAATATAATAGATGATATTGTATTTGGAAAATAAATACTTGTCAATTAAATCGTAGACTTTGGCAAACGTGCTAGTCAATGATTTTGTGTGTTTGTTCATACACAAAATATCAACAATAAACAAGAGCTGCCGCACGATAGCATGCTCAACTGTTCATCCACATAGATAATTTAATTAACTTTCTTGTTAGTCACAGTGTATATTGACCACAAATACTTATTTAAAGTTGAATAGACTAGTATGTAGTAGGGGTAGTCCTATTAAATATGTTAACTGAAATTTATAAATTAAAACAAGAATTTTATGTCCCATACCAAGAAACTAGATTTCAACTATTTACCAATTAATCAAGTTAAATTTAAACAAGTTTGAAAATGAGGTCTACATCTAAGCTGCCTACTCACAAAAGTACAGCTCAATAACTCCAAACTAACTTATGTTATTGATAAGAAACCATTTTTTAGCTCACCTGAGCGCAATGTGCTCATGGTGAGCTTTTGTGATCGCCTTTTGTCCATCGTGCGTCGTCCGTTGTGCGGCATCAACATTTGCCTTGTTAACTCTCTAGAGGCCACATTTATTGTCCAATCTTCATGAAATTTGGTCACAAGATTGGTCTCAATGATATCTTGGATGAGTTCGAAAATGGTTACGTTTGCTTGAAAAACATGGCTGCCAAGGGATGGGGCATTTTTCCTTATATGGCTATATATGGTTATAGTAAAATCTTGTTAACACTCTAGAGGTCACATTTATTTTCAGATCTTCATGAAACTTGGTCAGAAGATTTGTCCCAATGATATCTTGGATGAGTTTGAAAATGGTGACCATAGCTTGAAAAACATGGCTGCCAAGGGGCGGGGCATTTTTTCCTTATATGGCTATATTTGGCTGTAGTAAAATCTTGTTAACACTCTGAGGCCACATTTATTGTCCAACCTTCATGAAACTTGGTCAGAAGATTCATCCCAATAATTTCTTCGTCGAGTTAAAAAATGATGCCCTTTGGTTGAAAAACATGGCCACCAGGAGGTGGGGCATTTTTCCTTATATGGCTATTGTAAAACCTTGTTAACACTCTATAGAGGCCACATTTATTTTCCAATCTTCAAGAAACTTGGTCAGAAGATTTGTTCCAATGATATATTGGACGAGTTCGAAAATGGTTCCGGTTGGTTGAGACGCATGGCCGCCAAGGGGGCGGGGCATTTTTTCTTAAGCTAAAATTGAGGAGAAATAAGGCCCTTGGTACTTAAAACATTCATGTTTGCATACAACAGCTACAAATCGCTATTCTTACTAAAGATAATGAAATCAAACTTAATTTATTTCTTTCACAGTCTTTTTTAAAACGCTGAACAAGACATTTGACGAGCCTTGCTATCATGATTATGCCCCCATTTGTATGTACAAAGAAGTCTTTTTAAGCTTTGCGAGCTGGTTGAAATTCATTTTACATATATGTGCTGTTTGAAATTCATTTACATATGTCTGGGACCATCATATGACCAAATGAGTCAACAAGGCCAATAACTCTGTGCTGCACTTAAACAGAATTATGCTCCTTATCGTACTTTTTAGCTCACCTGAGCGATAGCTCAGGGTGAGCTATTGTGATCACTCAGCGTCCGGCGTCCGGCCGTCTGTCTGTCTGTAAACAATTTGTAAACATCTTCTTCTACTAAACCATTGAGCCAATTTCAACTAAATTTCATGCGGAGCATCCCTAGGTCATGGGACAAAAGAATTGTTAAAAAAAATTTGAAAAAATAACCAAGATGGCCGCCATGACCATATATGGTAAAAACCTTAAAAAATCTTCTTGTCAGAAACCGCTCATCAGATTTTCAAAAAATTTCACAGGGATGACCTTTGAAGGCTCCCCTGAAAAAGTTGTTCAAAGAAATTTGATTCGTCAAAAAACATGGCCGCAGGAGCTCGTTGAACTTTGCATGTTTATTCGTTTTTGCCTATTTTGTGAAAACTTTCAAAAATCTTCCACATTTTTTGTCCGATCCTTTCCAAATTTGCACAGTGTCTTTATATCAATGAGGACGCGAACCCTACAAAAAATGAGCATTATTGGTCCATGAAGTACAGAATTACCTCCCCTTGAATTGAGAAAATGGTGTTTATGCAATAAAGTCCAAATTTTTCATCCAATTCTTTCCAAACTTGTTTATATATCAGATTAAAGAGAATAAAAAAAAATTTATTATGGTTTTTCTTTCATGAAAATCCATAAAGGATAAGTGTTATTAATCGTTGCTTAATTAATGAACAATGCGAATTATCGGTATTGATTTTTTTCCTGACATGCCGTCCCAGATATTAACCGCTTTCAGCTGTAGACTGTGCATCAATACATCGCCGTGTTATTGACCTGAAAAATTCATACGCAGTCGGCATTAACACCGGTCATCGAGACAAATTACTGATGTGATAACAAATCGTACATCGTAGAGGATTACATAAACAATTACATCTGATTAAAGATTGCTGCCGATTTAAATCAATTTGAGTACTTTTTGCCTATATTTGATGCAGAATGGGAAGCTGTGTTTAGACTTAAGTTGAGAAAAATGGCAACGAGATACTTGCCTGTTGGTAGCTAAAGAAACTTCAGCATACAGTTTATAATGGGTGGCCATTCCCAGCTGTAGTCTACGGGCGGGTAGTGAACTGGTTGAGAAAAGTGGAAGCTTGTGGAAAAGCGGTTTGAGAAGTTTGTAAGAAAACCCTGAATTATCAGTCTTGTGGGAAGAAGGCATTGCGTCTCCACGCAGAGGGCCCTTATCACATAAAGAATATAAGAACCATCAAGACCAACCAGGTAGGTTTTTGTTTTTTTTAAACTAACACCCCGAATTTGGTCGTATTTTCTGTTGCTAAAGTTTACTGTTTAGGTTGTTTTGCATCAAAAATCGGCAAGATAGATCTAGCAAATTTGCCAATTTTTTTTTATTAATAAGGTATGATTCATTGATTGTGAGCTTTTAAAACATTTTGACCTTTGAATAAAGCATAAATCAGGAAAAGAATTTTAACAGTAATTGAAAATACAATCAAATACGCCATTTTTGCTGACTGGGACAGGTCTTTTTTAGTTAAATAAAATGTTTTATTGTCCCCAACATATGAGCCCAGCAGCAAGAAATGTTTTTTTTTTTACTTTTTGTAAAACAAATATGAGCAACCTACCGTAATCCAAATTCGCCGACACCTTAATTCGACGATGTTCTATTTTTATCGATTAAATGGATGATTATTGTCTTGGAATCATTTCAAAGTAATACAGCCGAGTTTAAAATTATTATTTTGTGCTATTAAACATTCATTATTTCTTAAATTATTTGCTAAATATTGCTTCATGTAACCGTTACATCGTCAAATTTGGGTCACACCAGGATACAATTATTTAGCATTCAAACAACGATTGGGATAAAAACTAGGGGAACCCATGCTGAAATTTTCAATTTTAACTGTTTAGCAGAAGCCACCATACCCAATTTTCTTAGGTGTATGTGGAGGCTTCTGGCAGCATGATTCTGTGAATATAAATGGTGACATTTGATTCTGCATTAATTAAACATGTATTATTGACTTTTTTAAAGTATGTGTGAAAAATATAATTTGTAACCACTGTTTAATACAGGTTTTATCTGGTTCTTCAAAAGCAACACCTGCAGTCGAGTCCATGCCAGACAGAGGGTGCATGTGAATGATTGCCTTTTGACTAAGTTTTGTGTGTTCCTTATCAAATACATGAAGATTTTTAAATATATGTGTATGTTGTTTTTTTAAGAAAATAGAATCACCAGAACAGGTACAGGCACCCATTAAATGTGTCGAATCCAGGAGCTTCCGGGGGCCTCTGGCCCCCTTGTCCCCTGGACCCACCGAGGGCCCTGCGGCCCCCTGGCCCCCAGGTTTAAGTTCAGGATTTTCAAAATATCCAACTTTGACCCCTGCAAATGCTTTGCTAAAACTTTGGCTACAGTTTCTAAAATTTGGCTACACAAAATTCCATTTGGCTAAAATGTTGGCCACAGAAATTTTTGGGCAAGAGGAGCCCTGTTTGGATTGTATTTGGGTCATCTGGGGTCAGCAACAAGGCACTAGGTCAAATAATAGACAAGGGACAAAATTGTCTCAAAACCAGGTTTTCATTGTGAAAAAAAAATCTGATAAAGGGAGAAAACTCAAACTGAACTTTTGAAATGACCAAAAAAAATTAACCCCCTTTGTAAGTTTTTTTTTTTTTTTTAAATCTATTTTTAGTCGTGGCGACCTTGACATTGGAGATATTGACGTGATTCTTTCGTGGGACACACCGTCCCATGATGGTGAACAAATGTGCCAAATGATTTTAAAATCTCACAATGAATGACATAGTTATGGCCAGGACAAGCTCATTTATGGCCATTTTTGACCTTTGAACTCAAAGTGTGACCTTGACCTTGGAGATATCGACGTAATTATTTCGCGCGACACACCCTCCAATGATGGTGAACAAATGTGCCAAATGATTTTAAAATCTGACGATGAACGACATAGTTATGGCTCGGACAAGCTCATTTATGGCCATTTTTGACCTTTGAACTCAAAGTGTGACCTTGACCTTGGAGATATCGACGTAATTATTTCGCGCGACACACCGTCCAATGATGGTGAACAAATGTGCCAAATGATTTTAAAATCTGACAATGAACGACATAGTTATGGCCCGGACAAGCTTATTCCGCCAGCCCGCCAGCCAGCCAGCCCGCCCGCATTCGCCAATCTAATAACCAGTTTTTTCCTTCGGAAAACCTGGTTAAAAAACCTTGTGTAGACTATAGAGGTCACAGTTTTCATCAGATTTTATTGAAATATAGTCAGAATGTTTGTCTTGTTAAAATCTGGATTGGGATTGACTTTGGGTCATCTAGGGTCAAAAACTAGGTCAGATTAAAAAAAAAAAAACTTTTGTAGACAGTAGAGGTCACAGTTTTCATTAAATCTTTATGAAATTTGGCCAGAATATTAATCTTGATGAAATCTGGGTTGGGATTGTATTAGGGTCATCTGGGGTCAAAAACTAGGTCAAATCATAGAAAAACTTTGTGAAGACAATAGAGGTCATAGTTTTCATATGATCTTAATGAAATATGGTCAGAATGTTTATCTTGATAATATCTGATTTTGGATCGTATATGGGTCATCTGGGGTAAAAAATTAGGTCACCGGGCAAATTCTAGTACAAGGGACAAAATTGTCACAAAACCAGGTTTTCATTGTGAAAAAAAAATCTGATAAAGGGAGAAAACTCAAACTGAACTTTTGAAATGAACAAACAAAATTAACCCCCTTTGTAAGTTTGTTTTAAAAAAAAATCTATTTTTAGTTGTGGCGACCTTGACATTGGAGATATTGACGTGATTCTTTCGTGCGACACACCGTCCCATGATGGTGAACAAATGTGCCAAATGATTTTAAAATCTCACAATGAATGACATAGTTATGGCCAGGAGAAGCTCATTTATGGCCATTTTTGACCTTTGAACTCAAAGTGTGACCTTGACCTTGGAGATATCGACGTAATTATTTCGCGCGGCACACCGTCCAATGATGGTGAACAAATGTGCCAAATGATTTTAAAATCTGACAATGAACGACATAGTTATGGCCCGGACAAGCTTGTTCCGCCCGCCAGCCAGCCAGCCCGCCCGCATTCGCCAATCTAATAACCAGTTTTTTCCTTCGGAAAACCTGGTTAAAAACCTTGTGTAGATGAAAGAGGTCACAGTTTTCATCACGTCTTAATGAAATTTTGTCAGAATGTATTAATTAATAAAATTTGGCTTGGGATTGTATATGGGTCTAATAAAATTTAAGTTCATGAAGCAAGGTTAGTCAGGTGAGCGATTCAGGGCCATCATGGCCCTCTTGTTGTGCTTTCAGGAAAGGCTTTTGAGTGCAATAACTATCTGCAGACCTAGCATGGGGTTGTATTTTGGGCCAGTTGGGTTAAGGTCAAGACCACTGTTGCTAAAACAGAAAAAGTGCTCACTAACTGCATGATGGGTAAATTGTTTTACGGAAAAATGCCCCACTCACTGGTGGCCATGTTTTTGAAGGAACCGGAACCATTTTCGAACTTGTCCAAGATATCATTGGGACAAATCTTCTGACCAAGTTTCATGATGATCGGAAAATAAATGTGACCTCTAGAGTGTAAAGGTTTTACTATAGCCATATAAGGAAAACTGCCCGCCCCCGGGGTGGCCATGTTTTTCAACCAACCAGCATCATTTTTGGACTCGTCCAAGATATTATTGGGATGAATCTTCTGATCGAGTTTCATAAAAATCAGACTATAAATGTGGCCTCTAGAGTGTTAACAAGATTTTACCATAGCCATATAAGGAAAAATGCCCCGCCCCTTGGCAGCCATGTTTTTCAAGCAAACGTAACCATTTTCGAACTCATCCAAGATATCAATATGACAAATCTTCTGACCATATTTCATGAAGATTTGACAATAAATGTGGCCTCTAGAGTGTTAACATTAAACAAGGTTTTACAAAAGCCATATATAGCCTTATAAGGAAAAATGCCACGCCCCCTGGTGGCCACATTTTTAAAGAAACCAAAACCATTTTCGAACTCATCCAAGATATCAATGGGACAAATCTTCTGACCAAGTTTCATGAAGATCGGAAAATAAATGTGGCCTCTAATATGTTAACAAGGTTTTACTATAGCCAATTAAGGAAAATGCCCCACCCCCTATCGGCCATGTTTTTCAACCGATGGGCATCATTTTTACACTCGTCCAAGATATTATTGAGATGAATGTTTTTCAACCGATGGGCATCATTTTTACACTCGTCCAAGATATTATTGAGATGAATCTTCTGACCGAGTTTCATGAAGATTGGACAATAAATGTGGCCTCTAGAGTGTAAACAAGATTTCACTATAGCCATATAAGGAAAAATGCCCTGCCCATTGGCAAACATGTTTTTCAAGCAAAGGTTACCATTTTCAAACTCATCCAAGATATCATGAGTTTAGGCGGAAAATGACATCGTGATTAGTCTGTGTGGAGTGTTAGGTTAATATGGGATGTCACTTAATGCACATGCATTAAGCCCTATTTTCCTATAGCAAGACTTATTAATACCATAAGATGTTTACACTTTAAGTGCCTTGACCAGCTGGAGGGGCAAGTGTTGCGATAATTCAACTCTAAGCTTTATAGCCAAATGGGCTGCTTCGAGTTGCAATGCGCTCTCTCTTGTCCATGGGTGCAATGTTATCAAAAATGCAAGGGTTAAGGAACACTGAAACTGCAAGAACTTATTAAAGTTTACCTATCTAAACCACAAACTCATCCAAATGGTACCATTAAAGCAAGAAATAATTGCTTTTATTGACTTAGGTTTTGTTATGTACGCTGTATCCGCCATATTGGAAAATTGACCCAATATTGGTTAGGTCGCAGTACACCAATATTTTGAACGTCGGGTTATGTGCTCCAGTCTTTAAAGTCGATAACGATGTGTTATTCGATACAGAATACACTGTTTCAAATTTAAACATAAACATGTCAGCGAGAAAAGTGTGTTGAAACATCGTCGTGTTTTTATAGGGTGCATGCAAAGGATAACATCCGTAGGTTGCCATTCAGGTAAATTTAACGTTTATGAAGTTTATTCATTATTTTCCTCAATTTGTCTCGAACGAGGTCTGTTTAGTGAAGCGCACCGATTCGCTGCGCTGATCTGCACCCATGTTTATGAAGGGGTGCATATGGACTGACAGAGCCGCAATAGCAAAAATTATCAAAGGCTCTGGCAGTCCGTTTATATGGACTAGAGGGGCAAGTGATCAGGGCATAGCACATTGCTAATGTGCCTTAGATCTTTCCGTTATCCACTCCAACATAGTTATCCCTTAGCAACTAAAATGTAATTATACAAAAACATATAATTTATTTATTATAGTCTCATCAATGTACACAGTATATTATCACATACATAACACAGTATAAAATACAGTAGATTGCCAATTTAAAAATATTTACAAGAGACTTTAAATGTTAACATGACATACTTTATAACAAAAACATATTTAAGCTTTTTGGATACACTAACACAATGCCAATGAATCTTAGTACCACAATAACAAACTAACCGGAAAGCATTCCTTCGTAATGAAGTTAACACTTTTTTTGCTAGAATATCGAACAATATTTGTAACCTCAACTCAGCCATGAACTTACTAACAGCTTATTAATTGGATCCATATATATAAAGAGTAACAGGTTAGTGCATGATCTTTTTTATATATATTAAACAAGGCTTAGAATAATACAACGGCAAGGCTAGCTGAGCTGTTATTTTATTCGTGGTGAGCCCGATAAATTACAAAATGATCAGATGCCAACTAGTATTTTGGTTTATCATACCTCTACTTAATTTCACAATAATGAAAAAAAATTGCTACAAAGCTGCATTTTTAGCAGGAATGAATATGAATTTTGACGCTTGACCTTTAAATAATGACATCATGAGCACTTGCTCTTAATATTTGTAAAATATGTATTTCGCTGTTTGTGTAGCTTTTTGTATAAATTTTTTATTTCATCTTGGTATCAAATTGTTTGTTTTGTTAAATCTGATTTTATTTTACTTTTATTTTATTTTGACTTTGTAGTTAATTCCTAGTAATATAACATTTCTCCAAACATCGACTGATACAACCACTTCCTGTTGAACTGATATAAAAACATATATCAGGCAACGTTATATCAGACAGATATCATTGCAGCCGTATGAAAAATCGAGTCATTTAACTAACTGCACAGTAAGGAATCTTCTTTAATATTAACAATTGGGAGAAAAAGCAGGAACACATACAATGATATGCCATAACTCTAACTGTAACTGTACTCTATAAGGTACTCAGGATAGGCCTGAGTCGTGTCAAATATCACAAATATTTTGGGGTCCTGAATATTATCCACACAAGAATCGTAACATTTCCCAAAAGGATCATCCGCATTCCGAGCCGGAGGTTTACGTAGTTGAGGATTTCCAATTGTATAGCTACCGACCAGCACCTTGGCAAACAACATCCTGGCTTTGAACTTGTCCTTAACTGTTTGCATGCCGCTGCTTGGACCGGGCTGTCCAGGGTGAACAAGATTTGGGTTGATTTTCTTTCTCCGATCTGTGTAATGATGGGAGTATGACGCATTTTTGGCAAAATAGGAACCTGCAAAAAATGTATTCATTTAAATTAATATGATATTTTTAGAGGTCAATATTCATGATAAGTTAGTTTTGAATATTTAATAAAAATATGTGTTCAATACTGTTCATTTTTAATGAAATTTACATTTCGAGGTAAACTTTAAAATATTTATAAACAAGAGCTGTCACCATAGGATGACATATGCCCCCTATAAATGCTTTGATAGAAGTTATAGCATATAAGATATTATTTGAACAAATGTTCTGTGCAAGCTTCATGATGATTGGGCAAAAAATGTTACTTCTGCTCTTAAAAAAGGTTTCATAGTAGAAAAACTGCATCGCCACATGGTGGCCATGTTTTTCAACTTACTGGAACCATTTGTCAACTCTCCCACATTATTATTTGAACAAATCTTCTGAGTAAGTTTCATAGTGATTTGGCAACAAAATGTGGCTTTTAGTATTCACATGGTTCAAAAATGTTGCAATCAACTTTCGAGATGACTTTGAAAAAAAAAAACTGACTTCTAAAGTGTTCAACACTCAGCTAAAAAATCATGAGATAAAATGTTCAGAGCAAGTTTCATAATGATTCGGCAAAATATGTGATTTCTAGAAAGTTTACAACCTTATCTTTTTACTTGACCTAGTTTTTGACCCCATCTAACCCAGTTTTTAACTTGTCCAAGACATCAATAAAACTAATGTTATGAACAAGTTTAATGAAGATTGGGCAATTTATGTTTCCTCTCGAGTGATCACAAGGTAAATGTTGACGACCGACAAGGCACAAAAAAAAACAAGAGCTGTCAGAGGACAGCGTGCTCGACTATTCGAGTGCTTGACATTATAACGTAAGCAATCATGGGGAAATTGTTCATATTCAATAATTTATTAGACGATCTTTCAAAAATACCAAGATGGCCCAAGTTCGCTCATCTGAGAGGAGTCGGTTCATTCATTCTTTACCAAATGTCAAACTTGACCTAGATATTGTCCAGACAAACATCCTGGTCAAGTTTCATCATTATTTCATCTGCGAGTCATGATCAATGTACCTATGAAGTTTCATTGTCCTAGGCGTAAGCATTCTTGAGTTATCATCCGGAAACCATTTTTCTAAGTTTAGTCACCGTGACCTTGAAAGCCATTGTGTGAATACATTTTTTGGCACTGTGACCTTGACCTTTGACCTAGTGACCTGACCTCAATAGGGGTCATCTGCGAGTCATGATCAATATACCTATGAAGTGTCATGCTAGGCATAAGCGTTCTTGAGCCATCATCCAGAAACCATTTTACTATTTCAGGTCACCGTGACCTTGACCTTTGACCTAGTGACCTGAAAGTCAATAGGGGTCATCTGCGAGTCATGATCATTGTATCTATGAAGTTTCATGATCCTAGGCATAAGCGTTCTTGAGTTATCATCCAGAAACCATTTTACTATTTCAGGTCACCATGACCTTGACCTTTGACCTAGTGACCTGAAAATCAATAGGGGTCATCTGCGAGTCATGATTATTGTACCTATGAAGTTTCATGATCCTAGGCATAAGCGTTCTTGAGTTATCATCCAGAAACCATTTTACTATTTCAGGTCACCGTGACCTTGACCTTTGACCTAGTGACCTGAAAATCGATAGGGGTCATCTGCGAGTCATGATCATTGTACCTATGAAGTTTCATGATCCTAGGCATAAGCGTTCTTGAGTTATCATCCGGAAACCATTTTACTATTTTGAGTCAATGTGACCTTGACCTTTGACCTAGTGACCTGAAAATCAATAGGGGTTATCTGCGAGTCATGATCAATGTATCTATGAAGTTTCATGATCCTAGGCATAAGCGTTCTTGAGTTGTTTCATGATCCTAGGCATAAGCGTTCTTGAGTTATCATCCGGAAACCATTTTACTGCATTGGGTTACTGTGACCTTGACCTTTGACCTAGTGACCTGAAAATCAATAGGGGTCAACTGCGAGTCATGATCAATGTATCTATGAAGTTTCATGATCCTAGGCATAAGCGTTCTTGAGTTATCATCCGGAAACCATTTTACCATTTCGGGTCATCGTGACCTTGACCTTTGACCTAGTGACCTGAAAATCAATAGGGGTCATCTGCGAGTCATGATCAATGTACCTATAAAGATTCATGATCCTTGGCATAAGCGCTCTTGAGTTTTCATCCAGAAACCATCTGTTGCACAGACGGACCGACATGAGCAAAACAATATACCCCCTCTATTTCGAAAGGGGGGGGGGGGGGCATAATGAGAAAACTGCCCCCCCTTCCAGCAGCCATGTTATTCAACTGACCGGAACCATTTTTAAACTCAACTCTCGTATCAAGGAAACAAATGTTCTATGCAGATTTCATAAAAATTGGGCCAAAAATGTGACTTCTTCTGTGTTCACATGTTTTCACAATATACATATAGAGAAAAATGCCCCGCCCACTGGCAGCCATGTTTTTTCACCGATCCTGACCATTTTCAAACTCTGAGATATCAATAAAACCAATGTTTTGACCAACTTTCATGATGATTGGGCAAAAATTGTGACTTCTAGAGTGTTTACAAGGTTTCTCTATAGCCAAATTGGGAAAACTGCCACTATATACATATAGAGAAAAATGCCCCGCCCACTGGCGGCCATGTTTTTTCACCGATCTCGACCATTTTCGAACTCGTCCGAGACATCAATTGAACCAATGTTTTGACCAACTTTCATGATGATTGGGCAAAAATTGTGACTTCTAGAGTGTTTACAAGGTTTCTCCATAGTCAAATAAGGAAAACTGCCCCTCCCACTGGCGGCCATGTTTTTCAACGGATCAGAACCACTTTTGAACTCAACCAAGATATCATTAGGACAAACATTTTGACAAAGTAACATGAAGATTGGGCATGAAATGTGACTTCTACAGTGTTTACAAGGTTTTTCTTTTTTTTGACCTAGTGACCTAGTTTTTGACCAGGCACAACCCAGTTTCGAACTTGGCCGAGATTTCATTGGGACAAAGCTTCTGACCAAGTTTCATGAAGATGGGACAAGAAATGTGGCCTCTAGAGTGTTTACGAGCAAATGTTAATGGACGGACATACGACGGACAAAGACCGGTCACAAAAGCTCACCTGAGCAATCAGGTGAGCTAAAAATTTGTGGGGGGGGGGGGGGGGGGATTTGGGGGGGAGGTTGGGTGGGGGGGGGAAGGGATTCTGGGTTGGGGCGTGGGGTATTGTTTGGGTGGAATCCATTGTGGTATTCAGGTAAGTGTTGTTTTGTCAAAGTTATAATAAAATGTGATCATAAATAAAGAGTTATGGCAATTTAAGCAAAATGTTCAATTATCTAAGTGTAAAAGGGCCCATAAGTATGTAAAAATGCTTGATACAGTTGTCTGCTCTTGTTTATAGGTTGGGGTCATGTTGGTAAACAAGTATGCAACATGAAAAATCAATATATCAAAGGATATAGGAAATATTTGGGGTAGTACGCAAACTTTAACATAGATTTATCAATAATATGCATATTCTAAGTATAAAAGGGGCAATAATTATGATAAAATGCTTGATAGAGTTGTCTGCTCTTGTTTATAGGTTGGGGTGATGTTAGTAAACAAGTATGCAAAATATGAAAGCAAAATGTCAAGGGACAATGAAAATAAATGGGGTAGTACAAAAACTTTAACATTTGCTGCATATTCTAAGTGGAAAAGGGGCCATAATTATGACAAAATGCTTGATAGAGTTGTCTGCTCTTGTTTATAGGTTGGGGTCATGTTGGTACACAAGTATGCAAACAAGGGCTGTTTGTAAAACATGCATGCCCCCCATATGGGCTGTCAGTTGTAGTGGCAGCCATTGTGTGAATACGTATTTTGTCACTGTGACCTTGACCTTTAACATAGTGACCTGAAATTCAATAGGGGTCATCTGCCAGTCATGATCAATGTACCTATGAAGTTTCATGATCCTAGGCGTAAGCTTTCTAGAGTTATCATCCGGAAACCATTTTACTGTGTCAAGTCACCGTGACCTTTGACCTAGTGACCTGAAAATCAATAGGGGTCATCGGCAAGTCATGATCAATGTAACTATGAAGTTTCATGATCCTAGGCATAAGCGTTCTTGAGTTATCATCCGAAAACCATTTTACTGGTTCGAGTAACTGTGACCTTGACCTTTGACCTAGTGACCTGAAAATCAATAGGGGTCATCTGCGAGTCATGATCAATGTAGCTATGAAGTTTCATGATCCTAGCGTAAGCGTTCTTGAGTTATCATCCGGAAACCATTTTTCTGTGTCGAGTTACAGTGACCTTGACCTTTGACATTGTGACCTGAAAATCAATGAGGTCATCTGCAAGTCGTGATCATAGTACCTATGAAGTTTCATGATCCTAGGCTTAAGCGTTCTTGAGTTATCATCCGCAAACCATTTTACTGGTTCTAGTCACCGTGACCTTGACCTTTGACCTAGTGACCTGAAAATCAATAGGGGTCATCTGCGTGTCATGATCAATGTACCTATGAAGTTTCATGATCCTAGGCGTAAGCGTTCTTGAGTTATCATCCGGAAAACATTCGGTGGACGGACCGACGGACTGACCTATATGTGCAAAACAATATAACCCCTCTTCTTCGAAGGGGAGCATAAATATGAAAGCAATATGTCAAGGGACAATGAAAATAATTGGGGTAGTACGAAAACTTTAACATTTGCACGCTAACTGAACGGAAACGCCGACGTCGGGGTGAGTAGGATAGCTCCACTATATATATTTCATATATAATAGTCGAGCTAAAAACTGTTCAGAAAAGCTAACAATGAGCTTTTGTAAGATCAGTTGAGCTAAAATGGCAAAAATAATTTTTATTTTTAATATAAACATTCTGTCCAGATTTCTTTGTTAACATTTGCTAAAAAAATATGGCTTCAAATTGTTAAAGAGCTAAAAGATGACACCTGACAACACACAATGCTGCACATAGACTTACAGCAATAGCTCACAAAGAGTAATTTTTGCTAAGGTGAGCTAATTATACTACTGAGCAGAAACTGTTGCAATTGCATAATATTTTTGTATCCAGGACTAATAGATCACACTTAAACTTCAAATTCAAAAAGCTGACGTCTTGAAATCTGTTCATGTATACAAGTTTTAAACTTATAAAAAATCTGTAAAAAGGTTTAACAAGTACCAAACTGCACTCCACCACAATTGGAATAATCAGTAATCTTGTATTTTATCTGAATGTAGACATGCAGTGGTTTCACTGGCCCAAAATTATTGATACAACATTTATTTGGAAAATAAAAATTGTTATATGCCGGTAAATCGCTCCTTTATATTTAAAACCATCAATAAAACAGAATGCTGCATTAATGTATCAGAACTATGTTATTAAACATTTTACCACACAAACTGTGCATCTGAATAAAAAATAAACATCAAACATCTGAACATCAGAGATCTCAAATGAAATCAACATATTTATATATACACACTTATATTTGGTTATTGTCAGATTTTAGACACTCAATATTTCGGAATTCCACTGTTTTTACAAGCTCTAATTATCTTTCAAATAACAGTTTTCCGAGTGTTTGTCTATGGATTATTCAATTTCATCATGGTGATTGTTAACTCGTTAATCATACATATAAAATTTGTGGATCGCATTACAAACACCATCTATAACATTTAGTGGTTTCAGTTTTGCCATTGGACCTGTATGTCGCTTATGTTCATTAATAACTATTTATAATCCACAGACACTGTCAGCTTATGTTTTTGCTGCTTCAGTAGCTTGCTTTTGACTCAAAGAATATTTGTAAAAAAAAATATCGGATTTTTTACTACTTTAAAAATGGACACTTTTGCAATTGTCTCGCCAGCTCACAAATGTGTGCAAATGGCTAATAGCAGGAAAACCTCTGAACATCTGAAAAAGTCCATGTCAAGTTTGGGCTTTAAGGCTGTTCAAGTTTATTTGATATTTACATAAATTAAACAGATTTATCTTTAACATGTCCACTCACCTTTTCCATACGTTGTACCATGTTTGCCATTGATTCTTGGGTCAAGCCCCTTTCTACAAATGGCATCCAGGGCATCGGAAGAGGTTCCATGAAACAGGTATTCTTCAAGAGCTTTCCCAGAGCCCTCGCTATCTAAGATCATCTCTTCCTTTTTTCTGCATTTTCGGTAGACAAGACATGTTAACTTACTTTAGCATTCTTTATAGACCAAACACTTGCCTGACAGACGAGAAATGCAATATTGGCCAAAAAATCAGTTTTGAATAAGGATGGGTTAATGGAACTTTCACCAGGTTACTTTTACATAACGTTTCTTACTGTATGTTGTTTAATTATGAGATTTTATAGCTTATATCATTATGTTCTTTTAATAAGTGAAACTAAATTGCATTAATTCTAAGAGTTATGATCTGGACAAGAAAATTCCAAAAGGTAAAGCTCAACAGGCATGGCTGATACTAACTGAACTGAACTTCCTGATTCTTTTTTGGCCATATTTTAAAAAAGTACCAGTACGGGCCCAATCGGGAACAAGGGCTGTTTGTAAAACATGCATGCCCCCCTTATGGGCTCTCAGTTGTAGTGACAGCCATTTTGTAAATACGTTTTTTGTCACTGTGACCTTGACCTTTGACCTAGTGACCTGAAAATCAATAGGGGTCATCTGCGAGTCATGATCAATGTACCTATGAAGTTTCATGATCCTAGCCATAAGCTTTCTTGAGTTATCATCAGGAAACCATTTTACTATTTCGGGTCACTGTGACCTTGACCTTTGACCTAGTGACCTGAAAATTTATAGGGGTCATCAGCCAGTCATGATCAAGGTACCTATCAAGTTTCATGATCCTAGGCATAAGCGTTCTTGAGTTATCATCCGGAAACCATTTTACTATTTCGGGTCACCGTGACCTTTGATCTAGTGACCTCAAAATCAAAAGGGGTCATCTGTGAGTCATGATCAATGTACCTATCAAGTTTCATGATCCTAGGCATAAGCGTTCTTGAGTTATCATCCGGAAACCATTTTACTATTTCGGGTCACCGTGACCTTGACCTTTGACCTAGTGACCTGAAAATCAATAGGGGTCATCTGCGAGTCATGATCAATCTACCTATCAAGTTTCATGATCCTAGGCATAAGCGTTCTTGAATTATCATCCGGAAACCATTTTACTATTTCGGGTCACCGTGACCTTGACCTTTGACTTAGTGACCTGAAAATCAACAGAGGTCATCTGCTAGTCATAATCAATCTACCTATCAAGTTTTATGATCCTAGGCATAAGCGTTCTTGAGTTATCATCCAAAAACCATTTTACTATTTCGGGTCATCGTGACCTTGACCTTTGACCTAGTGACCTCAAAATCAATAGGGGTCAGCTGCGAGTCATGATCAATGTTCCTGTGAAGTTTCATGATCCTAGGCCCAAGCGTTCTTGAGTTATCGTCTGACAACCACCTGGTGGACGGACCGACAGACTGACAGACAGACCGACCGACAGACCGACATGAGCAAAGCAATATACCCCCTCTTCTTCGAAGGGGGGCATAAAAATTAGTGTGAAAAACCCTGAACTTTAGACAAATTGCTTTGTGTCATCTTCTGAATGTGAATAATGGGTATTTTTAAAAGCTTGTTACAAAATAGAATAAACCAACTTTAATATTCATTCACATGCCTTTTGGGTTAAATGTTCAGTTTCTTTGCAGAGTGACACTTTATGGAAGAAATGCCTTCTTTCAACACATGGAGATAATGACTGATGCACTTCTTGGGCCTTCTTTGATAAGGACTTCTATTGGCTATTATAAACAGTTTCACTTTTCTTAATTAAAGCCAAACACCTTGACAATGGCACGCACCCATGAGGCTGCTCATCTGGTTTTGTGTGCTCTTATTGTAACTCATGTAATTTACAAAAACGCATTCATTTTAATTTTAAACAAGAGATGTGTTTATCAGAAACACAATGCACCCTATTGCGCCGCTTTGAAATAAAATTTCAATATATCATTTGGCAGGTTTAGAAAAAAAAAATACTTTTGACCTTGAAGGATTACCTTGACCTTGATCTTTCACCACTCAAAATGTGCAGCTCCATGAGATACACATGCATGCCAAATATCAAGTTGCTATCTTCAATATTAAAAAAGTTATGACCAAACTTTAACCAAGGTTAAAGTTTTTGGACACACACAATAAATGAATTACAGAAAGACAGGCCAAAAACAATATGCCCCCGATCTTTCGATCCGGGTGCATAAAATACTTTAAAAAAACTTGAACAGCAATATCTATTACAAACAAAAACAGACTTATTTGTTCACTTGCTGATAACGCAGTATTTTGTTTAAAACACAACCACAAGCACACTTACACAGTGTAGTATTTCCACTTTATGGGATTCTGCACCCTGTATACACGAGTCACCTCGACTGATTCAGAGCGATCCACCATTGACTTAAAAAAGGGCAACACAACATCATAATACTCTGGGCTGCCTTCCTGGAGAGGAATGTTTGCATAGCCCTGAAACAAGTTAAAGGGGCCTTTTCACGTTTAGGTAAATTGACAAATTTAAACAAGATGTGTTTGTGAAACACAATGTCCCCCTATATTATGTTTGACCTTGTAGGATGACCTTGACCTTGTGAAGGATGACCTTGACCTTGACCTTTCACCATTCAACATGTGCAGCTCCATGAGATACACATGCATGCCAAATATCAAGTTGCTATCTTCAATATTGCAAAAGTATTCATAAAATAAGCGATTTGGGCCACATATATTTGACCTCTGACCTTGAAGGATGACCTTGACCTTGACCTTTCACCACTCAAAATGTGCAGCTCCATGAGATGCACATGCATGCCAAATATCAAGTTGCTATCTTCAATATTGCAAAAGTATTTATAAAATAAGCGATTTGGGCCACCTATATTTGACCTCTGACCTTGAAGGATGACCTTGACCTTTTACCACTCAAAATATGCAGCTTCATGAGATACACATGCATGCCAAATATCAAGTTGCTATCTTAAATATTGCAAAAGTATTCATAAAATGAGCGATTTTGGCCACATATATTTGACCTCTGACCTTGAAGGATGACCTTGACCTTGACCTTTCACCACTCAAAATGTGCAGCTTCATGAGATACACATGCATGCCAAATATGAAATTGTTATCTTCAATATAGCAAAAGTTATTGCAAAATGTTAAAGTTGGCGCAAACAGACCAACAGACCAACAGACAGACAGACAGGGCAAAAACAATATGTCCCCCACTACTATAGTGGGGGACATAAAAAAAAGGTTTAAGATTCACAAATTTGAGTTGAAGTTTAGATATTTTGAGGAAACAGTAATACTGAACATTTACCATGCTATGAAATATCCATTATATGCATCTTTTGAGGATGAAAAAACCTGAAAATTATAAAGCGTAGCAACGCGAAACAAATGAATAATTTGGAAAGTTCTGTTGTTGTCGTTAGATTTTGTGATACTACAAGGATTGCTGATATAAAGTATAAAACAAGGGGTGTCAATTGTCCCAAATTTTAAATCCGGAAAATTAAGCCGAGAGTCTGAGGCCGTAGGAGGGCCCAACCCCCCGAGCCCTAGCTTATTGTTCTTTTTTTTATAGTCTTTCTAGGTGCATTTTCTGGTGAGTACAATGCGAAATATTATAAACCAAACCATCCGTAACAACGCATGTGTATTTGTCATTCTAAACAAATGATATTAAGAACTTCAAAATTAAATTAAAATGGACAAACCATACTGTATCCGAAAACGACTGTCCGAAAACATGTCCCGATACATCATTTGCAAATGAAATAAAATATGCATATCGTTTGACTGCAGAAAATGTAAACCAGTAACCAGTAACCTAGCAAATACGCAGTCAATATATAATTTGATTAACATATTGTTTTAAAATATGATATTGCAGTGCTTTACTTTGTCAGTTACTGCTCATGTCAGTGCCAGCCGCTTACCAATCAGAAATCAATAAATAAAATCGGTACCAAGCGCAAATGTCCGGAATGCCGACGATGCTATAACAATATTCATTCTGAAATGATCCCACACTAAAAGAATTTTGTCCGTACCCCCAACCCCTTTACATTCACCTCAAAATCAACCCTGGACGGCTCAAATCCGGATTTCCGGAATAATCCAGAAAATTGACACCCCTGAAAACACATTACTCATTGTATGAGCACGGATGGCCAAATGGTCTAAGCCATAGACTTCAGCTCCAGGGGCCAATGGTTCGAGCTCAGTTGAGGGTTACTTTTTTTGTTTATTTAATTTTATTATTGTTTTTTAATTGGAGCTTTTAAGATCCAATGTTTAAATTTATCAAAATATTATCCAATGTTTAAATTTATCAAAATAAAGCATAATCATTTAATGACAATCTAAGTCTTCAATACATGCCAAACCTGTTAAAAAAAGGATGAATTCATGCCAAACCTGTTTAGGAAAAGATTACTGATGTTAAGACTGCAATCGATCCCATGGTTTATAATTATGCCTTTGGCCTCAACATTCAAGTCCTTCAAACACAGGCGATACATGTACCGGTATTTACAAGAAAGGTCTTTGAAACTAACGCTCAAGCTTCCTGAATTACTTATCAAATCTGATTTGTAGGAAAATTGAGTATTACTGATAAGTGACATAAATTACAAATTAGACTTAATACTTTAAAAATGCAAATCATCAAAGGCGTAGATTTACAATAAATAAACATATTTTAGTGATTTATAATATATAAACACATTAAGAATAGATTAACACATTTAAAATTGATGAACACATTTAAAATACCAAATTTAGCTATTGTTACACTTGTTTGAATGAAGGTAGAGCCACTGTTATGTGCTCCTTTCCAAATATAATCTAATGCATTATTTTCTTAATCAGCATCATTTCACTGAACTACATGCAAATTTTTAGGTAGGCTTTCCATGCTTTTTTTAAAAAAATACTAATTTTTTCAAACCACCCCCACGCTCGGCTTTTGTCCAGTTTATTTGCACCCCTGGGGTATATGAAAGTTTCATAATTCATCCAGATTTCCAAATATGGGCATGCAGTTGGTGTGTGTTCAGATGCAGTAAAGGTGTTTAAAGTTTAAACAAGATCAAATAAGTATTCTTTTTTTACAGACATTAATTTTTTATAACTTGTTATCTATGGAAGAGCCTAATGAAATGTAAGTGGTTTCAGCCATGTAGAAATTGGGTTGGTTAAAAACAAAGTGTCATAAAATTCAAAATAGTATCATTTCAGTAATATTTTGAACTTTTATATATACAATATATACAGCAAAAATACCAAGAAATAGACAGTTTTCAGTGATTTTTTTTGCTCAAAATTACCGCCGATTTGCGGCTGCTTCCAAATCGCAAAATTCCACGTTTTTTCCCAAAAATCTGACCAAAATTTCCCAAAAAAGCCCAATTTCCAAAAAAAAAAACTTTTTTTTTTTAAAGAAAGAAGTCTCTTATGACTTTATTATGATTTCATAACTCTAGATCTCAACTTTATTTTTCAAACATCCTACAAAATATATATCTTCAATTTAGTTTTCTTTGACGATAAATAATTACCAAATTTGCCACTTTTATTGAATAAAAAAAATCCCAATTAGACCAGACTCCTTTTCCCAAAAAGGAGTGAAAACCCCTTGAACATGCACTTAAAAACAATATTAATTTTGTTACTTATAATCATATTTATAATGCTTAATTTTTCCCAATTTCATGGTTTATCGCGCTATTTTTCCCAATTTCATGGTTTATCGCGCTAATTTTCCCGATTCAAATGACACAGGCTGTAACAAATAAAAGCAAAAAAATCACTGGATTTACACTTTAATTTTGGATATTTGAGCGAGCACTAGCGCCATGCTAATGAAAATATGAAAATTTTGTACTTTGATGCAAAGCTTGGTTTATACAGGTAATTATTGCAATTTTTGTGTTATTGCTGGAAAACCGGACTATTTAACAATAAACATAGCTTATATGCTATATTAAATCAAATTACGTTAGAAAAGAAATAAGGCCACGACTTTTATATTTCTTGGTTTACAAAACCGCCGACCCTAATTTTTGGAAAATGGGAAAAAAAATAAAATCGGAAAATCGTCTTTTTTTATATATTTTATTCCCGACCGCACTGAAAAACGTGCGAACCGAGAAAAAAAACGATCCGGTTTGAGTACGGTTGCGAATAAAATCAAGTAAGTACAATCAACGATTGGTTCACATATATTGCAGAGATCGGGATATTTTTCAATGTGACACAGTATGTACCAGTCCTTTTATGGGCACTTCTCAAAATTTATTTGTTTACAGACAATAGGAAAATCAGCGTCAGTAAAATGTCGACCGCATCAAAATTTATTTCCGAGTCTGTTACGCAACTATATTGTTTAACATGTTTATTATATTAAACAAACCCGATATTATAGTAGATAAAAAAAGTATTACCGTGCAATTTGATAATTAGTATAAATAATCCAATAAAACACTGCCATTATTTAGGATATATGTGTTTAGGAATTTTGTAAACACGTCCACCATAGTTTATAGGAACTGTACAGAAAGTTTGGAAATCGGAACAAATCGGTATATCTCAGAAAATCATTGATAAATGTATTTGTCGTTTTAATGCTTAGGGCCGAGTAATTTCGGCAAATCGGAACTCAACTTGCGTAAAATACTAGCTCAATTAACCGTTAAACTCCGCCTCCGTTCTCTGCAAAAGATTCGAAGGCGGAGCTATGCACGTGCTATTATTAAATTGGAGGATTGCAATTGAGAAACAAACGCACGATTGGTTCGGCATGTTGATTGCTAGACAAAGGAAGCCAATTTTGTCGGCGCGAAATTTGTCGCTTTATTGCTTGAGACAGCAAGCGGCTTTCCTTTGATGACGTCAAACTGTCAATTCACACAGACTGCACATTTTCGGAAGACTTTAACTGGCTCCTTGTTTACAATTCCAGTAAAAAAACTTGGTAACATTAAACTTCTGATTAAATTATCAAAATAAAGCAAAAGCCAAGTTGACAAATATGATTGTATTAATTCGCGTCAGTTCAAATAAGACGTTTTGCGTTGTAAATCAACGAGTTTTCATGACAACAACAACTTTAACAAACATTACCGCGACGACGCGGGGATCGATCTACCTCGATTTTTTGCATGGACGATGTCATAAGTCGAATAAGAGCAAACACATACTTTGTGTATGAGTAGTTTATCTTATATGAGATTTATGCAACGGGCATCGCATTGCGTAATGGTGCGCATCGAATTACGGAAATGAAGCGCAGTTTTTCGTTTTAATGGGAGAAGAACGCATGTCATTTAATGGAGTGTTTAAAATATCCTGATGTTACAAAAGGTGCTTTTAGGTGACTCATTTCATTTGAAGATATAGATGTCTTTCATTGCATATTTTGATTTTTCGTCTCTGTGTTAAGGTTATAAAAGATATGATGTCTTTGTTCTGATGTTATTAGTATTAACTTAATTTTCCAATGATGTTTTTTTTTTTTTTTTTTCGACCGCCCGATGGACCATTTTCAAAATAATTTTTGTAAACCAATAAAAAAAAAAGTCGTGGCCTAAAAGGCGTCGCAAAAAGTATGCGTTGTTTGCATGATTCCAACCTGCGCAGGAAGATCCCAAAAGATTTCTTGTCTATCGCCTTAACCACTCGGCCACGACATCTTCACATTAGTACTTGCTAAAATTAGATATCCATAAGTAAACAGGTCAAAAGGCTCTTCGATCTTTGAAGAAATCGCGGAAAATCATTACAGTGGCTCTACCTTAATAACATCTTAAGTCCTTTTCCTTGATATTTCCAAATTGCAAGAAATCATAATTCTTTACAAAATTCTCAAAGCATTGAAAAAAAAAAGAACTCCCCGTGGTAAAGGGGCTCCATGCATCTGCATAAAGTATCATCCCTGTTTATTGTGTGCAGTCCCCAAAGGCTTATCAATAACGGGGCTTTCCATTTTATAATCTTTTATATATAAAAGATATGTCTTATTAATAAATATCAGGACTAGGCGGACATGCGTTAAGCCCCCTTTTCCCAGAGCACAGCTAAAATCTTTTAAAAGTACCTTTTTGTTCACCTCTCTCTCATCCATGGGGTCCCAGTGCCCAGGGCAATTTTCATACTTCTTGAAGTAATTGCCCTCACTACTGATGGCTGCTTCTTCATCTGTCTCCATTTCCTCCGCAGCAGCCTGCAAAGGTATGTGAATCTCTTACAATAAACAGTTACTTATTGTAGCATTACAGTAGTGTTCTCCAGAAGCACTGGCAGCCGGCTATTTCACCGGTTACATTCAATCTAGATGCCAGCTTTTTCCCTCAACATATCAATTGAAATGGTGCAAATACAATCATTTTATTGCTTAGTAACTGACTACTTTGAAAATATAACTGGCTTCTCTATTTCTTCTGGATAACACTGGTACAGGTATTAATTTGATATAGGTTATATGACTCCATTAATGTTCAAAATAAGTGGGACTAATACTTTGTTGCCAGGTTTATTTGCCGGTGAACATGTTGGAAAAGTTTTAAATACTTTAAATATAGTTACGAACCACAGTTGAACAGAAAAGTGCTCTTCTTTATGCTTCCTACCCGGAAAAGGAGCCATAAAAAATAATTCAAATAATCTCTGAACAGCCCAATTATTGTTTGCCAACTTTCATGCAGAGAATTAATGAGCTTTATATCAACAACTTTGCAACCATATTGATGACTCTTCTCAAGTGTGTTACCCACGTTATCATTGTCTAGGTCTTCTTCAGGTATGTCAACATCCATGTCTGAAACAGCACCAAACAATGTGCTCAGAAGCAGAGTGAAAATGGCTACATGCAACCAGCATAAAACCAGAACAGCCTGCAAGTAACTCCTAGTCTAGTCAAGTTTTATGCTGTTTGCTGTCAGTACCATAGTGGTTGAAATGAAGTGTTTGAGAAGAAAAGCTGATGAAAATAAATACTGATAAATACATTTAAAACAGAGATTATTTTAAATTGGGGAAAAAAAAACACGTCATAATAAAGTATCAGTGTCCTAGAAGACAGTGATTTTTTACACCCAATTGGGAACAGGTCCGGTGCCCATCCCATTGGGAATTTTTCGCATCGTGAAATCACCAAATTTGGAAAAAAACGAGTACCAAAATCAGTGTTTTTTTTTCACTTGTAGGGGAATGGTGGCGGGGCCCGTCCAAAGGGGAAAAAATGCGTCGTTTTTTAGGAAAAGGGGAAAATGAAAAATTCACTTGTTTATATGTAATGATGTTTATTATATCAATACACATGTTTGTATGAATATAATATTCACAGCTGAATGTCTTTGACCTTTTTCTTAAAATTAAAATATATATATCAATGATATTTTCAACATTAGTTTCAGACAGTTCAGCCTTCATGCACAGTCTTAGCCATTTTGAGTCTAATTGGGATCTTTTAAATCGATAAAATGGCAAATTTGAGCATTTTTTATCAATAAAATGGACCAAATTGGAATGATTTTATCAACAAATATTGACACAATATAGATACATCAGGTCTTTTCTTGGCCATTTTGGGAGAAAAATGCAATTAATGTGAAAGTCCACTGATTTGGGAAAAACTATTTAATACAACTCTTTAAAATAATTCAAAATAATATAAATTATAGTTATATACATTGTTAGTTGTTTATGAAACAAGGGCTGTTTGTAAAACATGCATGCCCCCCATATGGGCTCTCCGTTGTAGTGAGAGCCATTGTGTGAATATGTTTTTTGTCACTGTGACCTTGACCTTTGACCTAGTGACCTGAAAATCAATAGGGGTCATCTGCCAGTCATGATCAATGTACCTATGAAGTTTCATGATCCTAGCCATAAGCATTCTTGAGTTATCATCCGGACAGCATTTTACTATTTCGGGTCACCGTGACCTTGACCCTTGACCTAGTGACCAGAAAATCAATAGGGGTCATCTGCGAGTCATGATAAATCTACCTATCAAGTTTCATGATCCTAGGAATAAGCGTTCTTCAGTTATCATCCAGAAACCATTTTACTATTTCCGGTCATCGTGACCTTGACCTTTGACATAGTGACCTGAAAATCAATAGGGGTCATCTGCGAGTCCTGATCAATCTACCTATCAAGTTTCATGATCCTAGGCCTAAGCGTTCTTGAGTTATCATCCGGAAACCATTTTACTATTTCGGGTCACTGTGACCTTGACCTTTGACCTAGTGACCTCAAAATCAATAGGGGTCATCTGCGAGTCCTGATCAATCTACCTATAAAGTTTCATGATCCTAGGCCTAAGCATTCTTGAGTTATCATCCGGAAACCATTTTACTATTTCGGGTCACTGTGACCTTGACCTTTGACCCAGTGACCTGAAAATCAATAGGGGTCATTTGCGAGTCATGATCAATCTACCTATCAAGTTTCATGATCCTAGGGCTAAGCGTTCTTGAGTTATCATCCGGAAACCATTTTACTATTTCGGGTCACCGTGACCTTGACCTTTGACCTAGTGACCTCAAAATCAATAGGGGTCATCTGCGAGTCATGATCAATGTACCTATGAAGTTTCATGATCCTAGGCCTAAGCGTTCTTGAGTTATCGTCTGACAACCACCTGGTGGACGGACAGACCGACAGACAGACCGACATGAGCAAAGCAATATACCCCCTCTTCTTCGAAGGGGGGCATAATAAATTTGAGATATATTTATCATGATTATGAGACAGTTCTTTCTATAAAAAAAAAAATAATAATAATTTTTTTTTAACTTCTGGAGGGGATTTTTTTTACAAAATGGGGGGAAAATATATGCTCTTTTTTAAGGGGAATGTGGCCGAATATCGGCTCCGAAATTGCCATAAAAAAACACTGAAAATCGTCCAATTGGGAAAAAATCAAGTTGTGAATTGTACCAATTAAAAATGGTATTTAATGACTTTGTTTAACTTTTGTCAGCTATAAATGACACAGGAAAGCAACATAAACTTTACTGCAGTAATGCACAAACAACAACATGCTATCAGATTACAGATGGCTACAGAGTTCTCCATTTGTATCTGCTTTAAATATATCAAGAATTAACAATTAAAGTCTTTATGATTTTAGCATTTTGTATTATTTCATTATTTTGCAAAGTACTGAGCAGATTAAGATATAATGGTCAGGACAAGTTGCTTTTTGTTCAGGACAAGTGAAATTTTGGTCTACTTGTCCAACCCACAGGTGGAAATAACGTACCTTGGATAGTATATGGGCCTAGAAGCCCAATATATTCAAATAACAAGGGCTGTTTGTAAAACATGCATGCCCCCCATATGGGCTGTCCGTTGTACTGGCAGCCATTGTGCGAATACGACTTTTGTCACTGTGACCTTGACCTTTGACCTAGTGACCTGAAAATCAATAGGGGTCATCTGCAAGTCACGATCAATGTACCAATGAAGTGTCATGATCCTAGGCAAAAGCGTTCTTGAGTTATCATCCGAAAATCATTTTACTATTTCTGGTCACCGTGACCTTGACCTTTGACCTTGTGACCTCAAAATCAATAAGGGTCATCTGTGAGTCATGATCAATCTACCTATGAAGTTTCATGATCCTAGGCATATGCGTTCTTGAGTTATCATCTGAAAATCATTTTACTATTTCGGGTCACCGTGACCTTGACCTTTGACCTAGTGACCTGAAAATCAATAGGGGTCATCTGCGAGTCATGATCAATGTACCTATGAAGTTTCATGATCCTATGCATATGCGTTCTTGAATGATCAGCCGAAATCATTTTACTATTTCGGGTCACCGTGACCTTGACCTTTGACCTAGTGACCTCAAAATCGATAGGGGTCATCTGCGAGTCATGATCAATCTACCCATTAAGTTTCATGATCCTAGGCGTATGCGTTCTTGAGTTATCATCCGGAAACCATTTTACTATTTCGGGTCACCATGACCTTGACCTTTGACCTAGTGACCTCAAAATCCCTAGGGGTCATCTGCGAGACATGATCAATCTACCCATGAAGTTTCATGATCCTAGGCGTATGCGTTCTTGAGTTATCATCCGGAAACCATTTTACTATTTTGGGTCACCGTGACCTTGACCTTTGACCTAGTGACCTCAAAATCAATAGAGGTCATCTGCAAGTCATGATCAATGTACCTATGAAGTTTCATGATCCTAGGCCCAAGCGTTCTTGAGTTATCTTCTGACAACCACCTGGTGGACGGACGGACCGACCGACTGACCGACCTACCGACCGACTGACCGACATGAGCAAAGCAATATACCCCCTCTTCTTCGAAGGGGGGCATAAATATATAAATTATGTTTAATGAGAGAAAAATTGACAAAGAGCCATGAAAAAATCCCCACCCTCTAATATTGGAATGATAACAAGGTTAGTGTTTTTCCCAAGAGGGCAAAGGGGCATGGCGCATCACTTTCAAAAAAGGCATTTTAATGCGCAGCTTAGGCAACAAGAAACCGTCGGAGACGGGTGATGCTCCCCAAAGTTTTTTTTGTCACAATATTGCACTATATATTCAGATAAAAGAAAACGTCTTGAGGGCACAGTAGTTGGGGGGACAAGAATATTTTTATATAAAATTTCAAAGGGCCATAACTCTGTGAAAAATCATCCGACTAGAACCCGCTGATAATATGCACATCTCCTCTTGGTAGTGAAGCTTCCCATAAAGTTTCATTGAATTCCGGTCATTAGTTGCAGAGAAATAGCCCTGACAAGAATTGCACTATATGTACAGTTAATGGAAAATTTCAAAGGGCCATAACTCTGTAAAAAATCATCCGACCAGAACCCGCTGATAATATGCACATCTTCTCTTGGTAGTGAAGCTTCCCATAAAGTTTCATTGAATTCCGGTCATTAGTTGCTGAGAAATAGCCCGGCCAAGAATTGCACTATATGTACAGTTAATGGAAAATTTCAAAGGGCCATAACTCTGTTAAAAATCATCCGACCAGAACCTGCTGATAATATGCACATCTCCTCTTGGTAGTGAAGCTTCCCATAAAGTTTCATTGAATTCCGGTCATTAGTTGCTGAGAAATAGCCCGGACAAAAATTGTGCACGGACGGACACACAAATTGACGGACGGACAGACGAAGCAGCGACTATATGCTCCTCCCAAAATTTTTGGGGAGAGCATAAAAAAAAAGTTATTGCATCAGAGGCAGTTGTGGGAAAAATATAAGCAATCACATCTAATAGTAATTGATGTATTTAACTTACTTTGTATATATAATTAATATTAATATATTTACCATGCAATGTCCATTTTTAAAAGCTCCATGCTGTTTCAGTAAACTGTACAGCACGACAAACATAATAAAGCAATATATGCATATGAATTCAGTTATACACAGATCCACTAACATATAAATGAAATCATGTTTGTTTTCACCCATTTTCTAACGATAATCATGTCAGATGTTTTAACTTTGCGAGTAAACTGAAGTCCGAACGCTAACAATTTGCAAACACTCGTTTACATGACATATCCTCTGCATAATTACTTATAAATATGTTGTTGGCATCTAAAACGTTTTATGCATTGTTGCTTATCACAGGCATTTCATTAATCCTTTTTAAATGTATGATCTCCATCGTTAATTCGATTGTTATTTTCCATTTTTGCCGAGTCACAATTTTATTTTCTGTGTAGTCCGCCAGCTTGTTAATTAAAATGATGTAAGCGACATGTGCGCATAGCAACGTCAACGTAACGTTGCATAATATGTCCGCCTTATACGCGATTCGGAGTATACGTTACAGTAATTGTTTCAATGATTAATTAAATACGATAACTAATAAGATTACACTTGTCTGTGTTTTGCAAAATTTAATTTCGCGTGAAATTAATGCTTTGAGATTATTGAATTATGCATGAAATGCACGGGATAACATCGAGGTTTTCATCAAGTCACCGAAGTAGCATGTCTTTCCGTGGCATCGGCCCTCTTAATGAATTCATACGAATTTTGGAAGTGAACAAATACAAAAACACGCATGTGTTATATGTCAATATGTAGTTAAATTTGTATTTTTGGACATAACAACGAAAACTGCATTTTAATCGGCCATGTTTTGACAAAATACTGGTTAGACTCAGCTCCCATTAGTAATCTGGTTCATCTACACCTTTGTCTCATTATATCGTCACTTCTGATTGGTTGTTAAGATGTGTTACTATGTTCACGTGCTTGTTCTAAAAATAGTAACTTAATGAAAAACCGAAACTCTTGCTCATTTTGTTTTTAAAATACTTTTACACTTTATTGAAAAATAAGCGGCATATTACACATTTGATAAAGCTACTATTAATCCATTAACAAACTACTTACTTGTGAGTTACGTAATTTAAAAATCATAGCATCACCTTGGAATAAACATGACCTACTTTCCAATGAATACCAGAAATCCTGAGAATGATCGTCGTAATAGTCATGGATAACCATCAAATACATTACAACTTCTTAAAATTGAAAAACATTAACTTTCCAGCACTTAATAAAGGTTTTTTGTTAAGGGGACGATACTATGAGGAGGGCCGATACGATAAAAGTAAGTGATAGATGTCCACGATTTTATCGTGGAAGAGTACGCATTAACGCTAAGTGTGCTCAATGTATAACAAAGCCACCGAAATTATCGATTGATATTGACACGGGGTTATTCACGCATGACTAAATCACAATCGCTGCCTTGGGGTCATTCTCTTATACTTGTCGGCTTAGAAGTTTGGTCAAGGAGCAATAAAGATGTTATCAATAAGGGCACAACAGCGGGTGATCATGAAAGGGCAGGGCGGCGGCCTTTGGAAAGGGCAGCGTGGCGCTAAATGGCCTTGAAAGGGCAGCGTGGCGCTACAAAAAAGGGAATGGCTAAAACAGCCCGGATAAAACACTAAAGGTCATTACTAGAATTTATCATAGACCTGTCTTCGCGGGCCGCAAAAATGTAAAAAATAGCTTTAATCCAAAGCATATCCTCCATTACCGTAAATTCACACCTTAACATTTAATGTCAATATTAAAATAATAACACATAAAAAACAAGAGGGCCTGAAAGGCCCAAAGTTGCTCACCTGAGATAACAAGATATTATTGGGACAAATCTTCTGACCAAGTTTCACGAAGATCGGAAAATAAATGTGGTCTCTAGAGTGTTAACAAGGTTTTTCTATAGCCATATAAGGAAAAATGCCCACCCCATGGCAGCAATGTTTTTCAACCAACCGGCATCATTTTTGAACTCATCCAAGATATTATCGGGATGAATCTTCTGACCAAGTTTCATGAAGATCGGACAGTAAATGTGGCCTCTAGAGTGTTAACAAGATTTTACTATAGCCATATAAGGAAAAATGTCCCGCCCCTTGGAAGCCATTTTTTTTAAGCAAACATAATTATTTTCGAACTCATTCAAGATATCATTGAGACCAATCTTCTGACCAAATTTCATGAAGATTGGACAATAAATGTTGCCTCTAGAGTGTTAACAAGGTTTTACTAAAGCCATATATAGCCATAAAAGGAAAAATGCCCCGCCCCTGGTGACCATGTTTTTTAAAGCAACCAAAACCATTTTCGAATTCATCCAAGATATCATTGGGACAAATCTTCTGACCAAGTTTCATGATGATCAGAAAATAAATGTGACCTCTAGAGTGTTAACAAGGTTTTACTATAGCCAAATAAGGAAAATTGCCCCGCCCCTGTGGTGGCCATGTTTTTCAACCAACTGGCATCATTTTTGAACTCGTCCAAGATATTATTGGGATGAATCTTCTGACCGAGTTTCATGAAGATCCGACTATAAATGTGGCCTCTAGAGTGTTAACAAGATCTTACTATAGCCTTATATAGCCATATAAGGAAAAATGCCCCGCACCTTGGCGGCCATGTTATTCAAGCAAACGTAACCATTTTCGAACTCATCCAAGATATCATTAAGACAAATCTTCTGACCAAATTTCATCAAGAGTGGACAATAAATGTGGCCTCTAGAGTGTTAACAAGGTTTTACTATATAAGGAAAACTGCCCCGCCCCCTGGCGGCCATGTTTTTCAACCACAGCATCATTTTCGAACTCGTCCAAGATATTATTGGGATGAATCTTCTGACCAAGTTTCATTAAGATTGGACAATAAATGTGGCCTCTAGAGTGTTAACAAGATTTTACATAGCAATATATAGCCATATAAGGAAAAATGCCCCGCCCCTTGGCAGCCATGTTTTTCAAGCAAAGGATACCATTTTTGAACTCATCAAAGATATCAGTGGGAAATATCTTCTGAGCAAGTTTCATGAAGATCGGAAAATAAATGTGGCCTCTAGAGTGTTAACAAGGTTTTACTATAGCCATATACGGAAAAATGCCCAGCAATGTTTTTCAAGCAAACGTAACCATTTTTGAACTCATCCAAGATATCATTGAAACCAATCTTCTGACCAAATTTCATGAAGATTGGACAATAAATGTGGCCTCTAGAGAGCGAACAAGGCAAATGTTGACGTCGCACAACGGACAACGCACGACGGACGAAAGGCGATCACAAAAGCTCACCATGAGCACATTGTGCTCAGGTGAGCTAACAAAAAAGAAATACAAATTAGATTAATTGTCATGGTCTAAGAAACACACAATAAATCATGTGTTGGAATTGTTCATGTTTTCGAAGTGTAACATTTCCATATATGGCAGTGCTACTACAACAGCAGACGACAACAAAAAATTGTGATATCTGATTTTTACTTAATATATATGAAATTCGATGGTCCGATAATATTGATGATAAGAAAATATGGTATTTTTGCTAATTAATTGTAATTCACACTTTTTACTTGTTTAAAACTCATTATTTTTCACAAATCTTCAATCGTTCCAATCCAGTAAACATTAATTTGCATATCGCCATGATCACGCATGTGCAGAAATAAATCTCGGTATCGGTTAAGTGACGAAAACAAAATATGCGAATCTAGGTTAGTCGCGAATTTAGGTGAGTCGACGATATATATCATATTAAAAGAAATTCAATATAATTCAAACTCAGAAACAAGTCCGGAAAGCCTCACCAAACAAAATTCCCTGATTTTTCACCGATTTCATGAACTTTTCCCAAATAAATGTATCCTGGTAAAAGCAACTTTTTGGAAAAACCCACTAATCTGCTGGTATCTCTATCTCTATCTCTCGGTTAATGTGCTGGGCCCCTCTGGGACATTGTCGCACAATTGTGAACTATGTACACGTGTGAAGGGAAGAACAATGGTTAAAAGCCGGATAAAAACATTTTGCTCCAGAGTTATATGAACAGCTCCCCCATCCTAGTCTTAAAGACATCTATGGATGGGGAAATGACCACCTGTTCTGGGAGACCATTCCAGAGGCGTATTCCAGTTGGGAAGAAGGAAAACTGGTAGGCATTGACGGTGGTGAATGGCACTATGAAGCGGTTTGCATGGCCTCTGGTGTGGACTCCTGCTGGAATAAGTAACACTTCTGGAATCGATGTCCACCAGGTTGTTTACGATCCTGTACATCATGACTACTTTTGCCGTTTGGCGTCTGGATTCAAGCGTTGGCCAACCGAGCTTGTTCATCATTGCAGTGACACTGCTGGTGTATCGGTAGTCGCCTGTGCAGAAGCGGGCATTTCTTCGTTGGACAGACTCCAATTTGTTGATGTTGGATCGGGTTTTGGGATCCCAAACAGATGCCGCATACTCAAGTACAAATAAACAAGACGCATTTATAATCCTTTCAAAATCGCACACGTATCAACCGTTATTATTTAAAGGAAGCTATCATTGGTTTATATTATGAACCAGCGTTGTTTGTACCGGGATGATTAGTGGTTTTTTCTAAACTCGTGCTTTTCCGGGATCAGTCTATTCCCTGACTGAAATAGTAAAAGTATTTTTCAGGTTTTCCCCGATTTCCATGTTGGCTGGGAACCCTGCTATGGGCTGCATAGTGCTTATTTTTGCTGCAGTGTACTGAGGGGAATGGGTGGACTAAACAGACGCCGAACTCTTTACGAAGCCAAAATTGCTTAACGATTTGCTTTTGACTTCACTAGGCTTTAATTTCTTTCTGTAATACTTACTATTTTGACTCATGGAGAATATTTCTGGAGGGAGCTAGATTTGAAGATTTATTTGACCAACTTAAAAACTGTCTTTGAGGCCGTTTTGACCAAAGTGGGGCCGTTTTGACCAAATTTGGGGCCGTTTTGACCAAGTTTTTGGTCATTTTGACTAGGGGCCGTTTTGACTTGGGGCCGTTTTGACTGTAAACCTATATTTATTTTCCCAATTTCATGAAAATGCCGATAAAATTCCCAATTCCAAAGCCATGAGCTATCTTCCCAACCTGGAAATGATCAAAAGATGTTGTTTTTCATCAGAAGGGTGTATGGTGCAGCTGAGAACCAGTAAATGTGAATCAGTGCAGTTCAAAAAGTGTGTTTTGTTTTTTATCTGATCAGTTATTTTTGATAATACATGATGATGTATGTATTACATGCTTTTTAATACTGAAAACATGTCTTTGTATAGATCTAACTTTTAAAATTATATTATAATATTACAATTTTTAATTCTTCATATTTTTTCTTCATTTAAATTTTAATTTAAAACAGAATATTATTTAATACAAAAAATGTCTTGGTACAGATCTAACTTCTTTAATTATATTATAACATTTTTTAACCTTCATATGTTTATTCTTCATTTAAATTATTATTTAATACAATTTTTTTTTATTTAATACAAAAAATGTATTGGCACAGATATAACTTCTTAAATTATATTATTGTAAAAATTTTAACACATTCATATATTTTTTTTTAATTATATTCATTTTAATTTATATTTTATACAAAAATATATATTTAAACTTTCATTAAATGTTTAACAAAACTAAAAATAGTTTTTGATCATGCAGGGCAGGGTTCGACATTAACTTTTTTTACAGCAAGACCGTCTGACCAGCTCCTCTTAAAATGTACTAGCCCGAACCTGATGTCTACTAGATCACAAATGACATAGCAAATGAACACAATTGTGTCATGTAACTGTTTAATCAGGATTTATCAGTAAATAATCAGTGAACACCAGATTTTTTTTGATGCATAGAGTAAAACAATAAAATAAAACTTTTTTTTGCTTTTCTCCGTCAAATTCAATCCATGGGAACTGACTCGATTTTCCATCTAGGATAAAATTGACATTTTCGTGTTTTTTCATATTTACGTTTCGTGTCAGTTTAAGCGTCGGATTCTTTTTTATTAACTGATTTGTCGGACGAAAATCTGAACTTGAACAAAGCCATTCTTTAAATTACATTCTCTTGTCTGCTACGAAAAAATGTTTACATTGACGATACCGATTTGCGATAGAAGTCGTAAAATCATGCTCTACAATTTTACGACACGAAAATCATTAATATTCATGACAACTTGACCAATGGAAACAAGCAATTTCTGCAGGAAGCTCTCCTTTGCGTCTAAAAATAGCGATGAATCATGTGAATGCTCCGCGTTTATTTAAATACACTAGTTTTGTTTTAATGTAAATAACGGATACGAGAGCAATTTTACACATTAAAAATAAAGGTTTTCACAGCAGTTAGTTATAGTTATATGAATCATTATAAAAATTTTTATGTACGACCAGTCGGACAAGCTAGCCCGCAGTTTTACTAGCCCAACCACCGATCTTACTAGACAATGTCTGTCGGACGTGCCTTAGTGTCGAACCCTGCAGGTTTTTTTTTCCTTCTTTGTGACCCGCCAAAAATCGGCCCTTTCCCCTCAGATTTTTTGTTCCCCTCAGCTGGTAAATTTTCCCCTAGATTTCATTTTCCCCTCCAAAAAAAAATAAAATAAAATAAAAAATAATTTTTTTTTATTTTTTTTTAAACCTTTAAATATATTAAATATATAAGTTAACCTGATCCAGTGTAGAAAATAGAAAAATATTGCATAATTAAATTTTCTGTTTCCTTGAATTTGTTTTAAAATCAGTTAAATATGCTGAATTGATTATTTAAGACTTTCCTTATTTTCCCCAAAAATCCGACGTTTTGTGTGATTTTTTCCCCCAAAATCCTGCGTTTCGCGCAATAATTTTCCCCTCAAAAAAGGCCAGGCCCTTTCCCCAAAATCAGATAAAAAACCCTGTGATGTATACCACAATATTATGAGTATTATATAATTTGTGTTACATTGTAATATATTGATAAAAATATGTTTATGTTACAATAACACAAAATAGGCAAGAAAAATTATACATTGAAGACGAATTTCATAAAATGCAGCAAAGACAAATTAGGGCCCGAGCTGATTGTGACAAAGATCTTAAACGAAGCATTTGTCTTTTTATTAGGATCGGAGTTAGTGTTAGTGTGTCGTATGAATAGATATTGTTGCAGGAAATTAAAATGATCTGTAAAACTTAATTTAGATTCACAACGTACATGCATGATATACATGCTGGCGAATTCAACTGTGCAGACATTTTCGATTTCAGAATTAAATATCTGGCTTATTTCGCATTTTTCGACACTTGTTCTTCTTAACTTTCATTTTAATTTATATTGAAATATATTAATATGTAACTTGTATAAGTTTTTTACACATTTTAATTTTAATTCATAAATATTTGACAAAATTCATTAATATTTGACAAAATCGTGCATACTCGCTTTAACTGCATTTTAAAATGTATGTTATAAAATGTTACAAAATTATATCCCTGTATAGTAGTCCAAATAATTAGACGTAATCTACCGATGTAAAGCGACCTCATATTTATAGGAGTACCCTGTATAGTAAACTCAATAAACAAACAAGGGCTGTTTGTAAAACGTGCATGCCCCCCATATGGGCTGTCTGTTGTAGTGGCAGCCATTGTGTGAATATGATTTTTGTCACTGTGACCTTGACCTTTGACCTCGTGACCTGAAAATCAATAGGGGTCATCTGCGGGTCACGATCAATGTACCTATGAAGTGTCATGATCCTAGGCAAAAGCGTTCTTGAGTTATCATCCGAAAATCATTTTACTATTTCGGGTCACCGTGACCTTGACCTTTGACCTTGTGACTTAAAAATCAATAGGGGGAATCTGCAAGTCATGATCAATCTACCTATGAAGTTTCATGATCCTAGGCGTATGCGTTCTTGAGTTATCATCCGAAAAACCATTTTACTATTTCTGGTCACCGTGACCTTGACCTTTGACCTAGTGACCTCAAAATCAATAGGGGTCATCTGCGAGTCATGATCAATGTACCCATGAAGTTTCATGATCCTAGGCCCAAGCGTTCTTGAGTTATCGTCTGACAACCACCTGGTGGACGGACAGACCGACCGACAGACCGACATGAGCAAAGCAATATACCCCCTCTTCTTCAGGGGGGCATAATTAGTATGTTTATGGAAAAAATTGGCTCCTTTTGGAGGAAATTTTGGTCAGATTTTTAGTAAAACAAGAAATGTGTCCACTGGACACGGATGCCCCCAACTGTAACTTTGTCACTACATAAAAGTATAACTGTGTAAACGCTTGGTAGAAGTTATTACTTTTTTCAAATCCTAAACGCAGATTTCGAACCTAAACGCGGACCCTAAGTTCAAGGTCAAGGTCACAGGGGTAAAAATTTGTGTGCGTATGGAAAGGCCTTGTCCATATACACATGCATGCCAAATATGAAATTGCTATCGGAAGCGACATAGAAGTTATGAGCATTTTTCGAAATCTAAACGCAAAGTGTGACGGACAGACGGACGGACAGACAAACGGACAGTCCGATCACTATATGCCCTCCGTTGGGGGCATGAAAATGTCTTAGACAAGGGCTGTTTGTAAAACATGCATGCCCCCCATATGGGCTCCCCGTTGTAGTGACAGCCATTGTGTGAATATGTTTTTTGTCACTGCGACCTTGACCTTTGACCTAGTGACCTGAAAATCAATAGGGGTCATCTGCCAGTCATGATCAATGTACCTATGAAGTTTCATGATCCTAGCCATAAGCGTTCTTGAGTTATCATCCGGAAACCATTTTACTATTTTGGGTCACTGTGATCTTGACCTTTGACCTAGTTACCTGAAAATCAATAGGGGTCATCTGCGAGTCATGATCAATCTACCTATCAAGTTTCATGATCCTAGAAATAAGCATTCTTCAGTTATCATTCCGAAACCATTTTACTATTTCGGGTCACCGTGAACTTGACCTTTGACCTAGTGACCTCAAAATCGATAGGGGTCATCTGCGAGTCATGATCAATGTAACTATGAAGTTTCATGATCCTAGGCATAAGCGTTCTTGAGTTATCATCCGGAAACCATTTTACTATTTCGGGTCACCATGACCTTGACCTTTGACCTAGTGACCTCAAAATAAATAGGGGTCATCTGCAAGTCATGATCAATGTACCTATGAAGTTTCATGATTGTAGCCATTAGCGTTCTTGAGTTATCATCCGGAAACCATTTTACTATTTCAGGTCACCGTGACCTTGACCTTTGACCTAGTGACCTGAAAATCAATAGGGGTCATCTGCGAGTCATGATCAATGTACCTATGAAGTTTCATAATCCTAGGTTCTTGAGTTATCATCCGGAAACCATTTTACTATTTCGGGTCACTGTGACCTTGACCTTTGACCTAGTGACCTGAAAATCAAGAGGGGTCATTTGCGAGTCATGGTCAATCTACCTATCAAGTTTCATGATCCTAGGCCTAAGCATTCTTGAGTTATCATCCGGAAACATTTTACTATTTCGGGTCACTGTGACCTTGACCTTTGACCTAGTGACCTGAAAATCAATAGGGGTCATCTGCGAGTCATGATCAATCTACCTATCAAGTTTCATGATCCTAGGCCTAAGCGTTCTTGAGTTATCATCCGGAAACCATTTTACTATTTTGGGTCACCGTGACCTTGACCTAGTTACCTCATAATCAATAGGGGTCATCTGCGAGTCATGATCAATGTACCTATGAAGTTTCATGATCCTAGGCGTATGCGTTCTTGAGTTATCATTCAAAAACCATTTTACTATTTCTGGTCACCGTGACCTTGACCTTTGACCTAGTGACCTCAAAATCAATAGGGGTCATCTGCAAGTCATGATCAATGTACCTATGAAGTTTCATGATTGTAGCCATTAGCGTTCTTGAGTTATCATCCGGAAACCATTTTACTATTTCAGGTCACCATGACCTTGACCTTTGATATAGTGACCTGAAAATCAATAGGGGTCAACTGAGAGTCATGATCAATCTACCTATCAAGTTTCATGATCCTAGGCATGAGCTTTCTTGAGTTATCATCCGGAAACCATTTTACTATTTTGGGTCACCGTGACCTTGACCTTTGACCTAGTGACCTGAAAATCAATAGGGGTCATCTGCGAGTCATGATCAATGTACCTATGAAGTTTCATGATCCTAGGCATGAGGGTTCTTGAGTTATCATCCGGAAACCATTTTACTATTTCGGGTCACTGTGACCTTGACCTTTGACCTAGTGACCTGAAAATCAAGAGGGGTCATTTGCGAGTCATGATCAATCTACCTATCAAGTTTCATGATCCTAGGCCTAAGCATTCTTGAGTTATCATCTGGAAACCATTTTACTATTTCGGGTCACTGTGACCTTGACCTTTGACCTAGTGACCTGAAAATCAATAGGGGTCATCTGCGAGTCATGATCAATCTACCTATCAAGTTTCATGATCCTAGGCCTAAGCGTTCTTGAGTTATCATCCGGAAACCATTTTACTATTTTGGGTCACCGTGACCTTGACCTTTGACCTAGTTACCTCATAATCAATAGGGGTCATCTGCGAGTCATGATCAATGTACCTATGAAGTTTCATGATCCTAGGCGTATGTGTTCTTGAGTTATCATTCAAAAACCATTTTACTATTTCTGGTCACCATGACTTTGACCTTTGACCTAGTGACCTCAAAATCAATAGGGGTCATCTGCAAGTCATGATCAATGTACCTATGAAGTTTCATGATCCTAGGCCCAAGCGTTCTTGAGTTATCGTCTGACAACCACCTGGTGGACGGACCGACCGACAGACCGACCGACATGAGCAAAGCAATATACCCCCTCTTCTTCGAATGGGGACATAAATATCAAAATAAATCAGAAAGTCACATAAACTAGAGAGCGGACAACATGCTTAATCCTTGAAATGCACTAAGTGACCCCGTGACCTAGTTTTAGACCTGGCATGACCCATATTCGAACTTGAACTTGATATTGTCTTAATACAACTTCTTACCAAGTTTAGTAAAGATCAGATGAAAACTACTTCAATTAGAGAGCGGACACCATGCTAAATCCTTGAAATGCACTAAGTGACCCAGTGACCTAGTTTTTGACCGGGCATGACCCATATTCGAACTTGACCTAGATATTGTCTTGATACAACTTCTGACCAAGTTTAGTAAAGATCAGATGAAAACTACTTCAATTAGAGAGCGGACACCATGCTAAATCCTTGAAATGCACTAAGTGACCCCGTGACCTAGTTTTTGACCCGGCATGACCCATATTCAAACTTGACCTAGATATTGTCTGGAAACAACTTCTGACCAAGTTTGGTAAAGATCGGATGAAAACTATTTGAATTAGAGAGCGGACACGAAGTGTGACCGACCGACCGACCGACTGACAGTGCGAAAACTATATACCCCCTTTTCTTCCAAATGGGGGCATAAAAAGTACTCTTATAAATATGAGGTCCATTATACATTGATAGATTACGTCAAATTATTTGGACAAGAAAAAAGTTATTTTCTGTCAATGGGAGCCAGCCTGTAATAAGAGTAGCCTGTAATAGGCTGTAATTTATTATTATCTTCTATACCTAGTTCTTCTTGAATGCTCTGAGCTTTTATGAGTAGGTACGTACAGGACCTGGAGGGTCAATAGCTGGGAGTTGGATTATTGCAACTACTTCTATACCCACTCATTTAAAAATCGCACATCCTTAATAACCGTTCTTATTTAATGAAAATATAATTGGTTCATCAAATTCTAATTAAAATAGCAATAACCACGCACCTGCTATGCAAATTATTGCGCAATCGGTGTTCAGGCAAAAAGTTGACCGAAAAATGTGGGGTGTTTTTAATGCTTCACTACGAGCATAAAAGAAGTAATCCTAATGAAAAATTTGCATATGTGGGAGGAGATATGTCCAAATAAGCGGTATCTGACCTTGCCATGACCGGAAAAGAAAAAATCATTGCTCAAAAGTTAAAGTAAAAAATTCGAAGGCCAATATTTTGCAGAAAGAAGGCAGATTCACTTGAAATTTAGCTTTTAATAAATCAATTATTGTTTTTTTAATAAATCCTAACCATTTGAATCAGGTATATGCGCGTGAAATAATATATATTTATTTTTTTCCAACACCACTATACCTGTGCAGTAGTTCTGGCTTCCATAACTTTAAATGTCGCTTTTTATGATTTTTGACTGGCGCGACTTTATAGTTATGGACTAACTCCAATAGAAAAGTCAACCAGAAATTCCCGAAAAGTTGACAGGTAACAAAGACCGGTCCAAAACAGCTTTTAAATGCAGTTATTGGCTCAAATCAACCACTTGATTGGAAAGATTGACATTTTTCACATTTAACTGATATATTCTTTCACAAAATACTATCTTAAACATTTAAAATTTATCTATTCTGCTCTTACATATCGAGAAAAACAGCGATGTGACAGACTTTCTTGAAATGCGAATCTCCCGAGATTTCACGGTCATATGACGTTATTTCTATTTTTAGTAACATACCATGGGCAGGTATAAAACCCGGAAATATCCGGAAAACCCAGAAATCTTTAAGGTAAAACCCGGAACCAATATAAATGGTTATAACTTCATTATTATTCGTCCGATATTAATTATAATGGTACCGTTGTAAAGAAGATCCTCTACAGATTCTAACCATATCAAAATAGTTTATGGCAGGGTCGTAGTCGGCCTGTAAATCGCGGACAAAGTCGGCCTGTTTTAACGGTTTTTTTTACACACGCAAATGCCGTAAAGAAAACCCGGAACCGATATAAATGGTTATAACTTCATTATTATTCGTCCAATATTAATTATAATGGTACCGTTGTAAAGAAGATCCTCTACAGATTCTAACCATATGAAAATATTTTATGGCAGGATCGTAGTCGGCCTGTAAATCGCGGACAAAGTCGGCCTGTTTAAACGGGTTTTTTTTACACACGCAAATGCCGTAAAGAAAACCCGGAACCGATATAAATGGTTCTAAATGCATTATTATTCGTCCGATATTAATTGTAATGGTACCGTTGTAAAGAAGATCCTCTACAGTTTCTAATTATATATAAAATATTTTATGGCAGGGTCAGAGTCCGCCTATAAATCCCGGTCAAAGTCAGCCTGTTTTAACGTGTTTTTTTTTGCTTTAGATTCACATGTTTGTTTTTTAAGATATGAAAGATGCAAATGTGTCTAACTTATATTGTTTTCTGGTCTTTAAGCTATCTTATATATGTGACTACGTGCTATTTTGTTGGAGAAATGAAAGATTCAAATGTGTCTTATTTATATTTTATCCATGTATCGTGTGTATTCAGTGTCATGCGAAAATATATGTTATTTCTTAATTTCCACCTTCACACTTTATTAGCGCCGTCTTTAATTAGTTCATTAAATTAATTAATTTAATATAATGTGCAACGGTGAGGTGGATCAATGCTCGTTGTTAATTTAAATTACACACCACTTCAGCAATAAATGAAATCAGTTATTTTGGCTGTAAAACCATTTTTTTCCGTACAGTAGCCATGTTCCTGTGTATTGAGCTGATAAGATCACCACAGCAAGTTGCTAATACACAGTGTAGACTTAAACGAAATTGGTTATTTTGACTGTAAATCCAATTTTTCCAGTACAGTAGCCATTATGGCCATGTTCCTGTGTATTGAGCTGATACGATAACCACGGCAGGTTGCTAATACACAGTGTAGACTTCCCCTGTTTTATTATAGTATTTGTTATTTACCTGCTTGGAATAAATGACGTGTATTCATTCGGGTCTGATGGCGTTTTGTTAAAGGTCATTTAATGCAGAAAAGCTAGTTTTCTGACATAATTTTTCAATCATTTAAATTAAAAAAAAAATAATGAAACAATGAATGTGTAATTTAATTCTCAACTCTCGCTTAACTCAACGTTCAATGGGACGCGCATAGTTCTTTTTATAAATTATGTACAAATATAATATGCTATACATTGTTGTTTATTTACTCAAGAAGTACCAGAAAGAAGCATTGTTATGTATAAAGCGCTTTACTTTTTCAAAATACTACATTAAATAAAGAAATATCGTATTTTTTGTTAAGTGTACGTGCAAGTGTAAGTGAATACCTGGTTCTATCGCTAAAAGAAGACCAACGCCAGAAGATTTCGAAGGACAACAAGTGACGCAACACTGGACACAATACTTGTGACGTTAAACACTATAGAGTAGATGCAGCCGTTCAACTGTTTGACGTGCGTAGATAACGCATTTGGAATGATACTTCCGAGGCCTAAGACATCAAGGAGAACACTGCTATAGTTAATACCTCGTGAGCATTATGGCCAATAGAAGATCTTAATGTCCCGAGAGAAATGAAGACGCTGGGGCCATCAACAAAAGTACAAACGACAACGAAAACAACAACAACGATGAATACAACGGAAACGACAATCGACGACGCAAGTTAAACATCGGAAAGCAGAGCTGAATCAACAAACGCATTCCAATTGCCACGGGCGAATCCACACTCGGCTTATCTTCATGACGGCGGCAATGACTTCAATGAAACATCGTATTCGACAAACATTTTGGAAACGTTGTGTTGTGTTAATAAGCAGAAATAAAACGCAAAGAAATCAGAAATGAACTTTGTTGGTTACTGTGTCTTTTCCACGAACGATACGCAATTACGCTACATATGCGAATGATCACGTGCATGATTCGGATATACTGGCTTGTCTATGATACGCTGTAGTGATATACTGTAATGTGCCTGAACAATTAACAGTCCATGTACTGTCTGACGACTTATCTGAATGCGAGAGTTTATTGGTGATAATACAATTGCAGATTATCGATTTAAAGTTCAAACCATTTGAAATGAAATAACGTTTGAATAATTCTGCAAATTTTAAGGGCCAGAATTTCTAAGTACATAAGACGCTCTGTTATTGGTTTTCCTACTTGGCCAACATTTAATGCCAACAATCATTGTAAAATAAGTTTTATGATGATATATTTTCAAGTATTTTAGGTTATTTGTTGCTATGTTAATTTGGCATAGTAACAAGCATTGGAAATAAGATACATGAATCAGCTGAAATATGGACACTATAAAAGATAGAACTAAGCAAATCAACTGATGAATAAGCATGATCAACATGTCCCCATACCGGCTGGTTCTGTTGAATCCCCTTCCTCAATGATCTCCACAAAGTTGGATGGGAACATGCCCTGCTTGCCGTTCACTATCCCCTCCCACCAACCTTCCTCCTCCTACAACAGAGGGCAGACGTTAGCATTCAATAGCTATCGTAAATGCTTCAAAAACCGGGTAACCACTAAAAGTAAAATGTGCAAATCGGGTTTGTTTGCATGGCTAAAAGTGAGGAAGGTTGAAAAAGCCTGAAAAAAAAACCTGGGGGCTGGAAGGCCCCTGGTCAGCTCCAGGGCGATGCCCTGGTTGGGGGCCCAGGGGGCCTTCCGGAAGCTCCTGGAAAATAGCATTTTAGATGGCCAAGGAATTCACTATCCTGGCTTTAAATCTGGAACAAAAATTAAGTCCAGAAATTAATATTAGAATTTAGAATGAGTGAGAGAAAAAATCATATCTTATACACTATATTGCATTTTTATACAGCTGCAGACCATTTATTGTTTCTTGTCTTCATAAGCTTCAAAGCTTACCTTTTACCAAAAACAAATTTTTAAAGTTAAAAATTTAAAGAATTCAAATCAGAACCAATTGATGGAAAATTTACACATATCACTATATCTATTTATAAAGAAACAACGATATTGTTTGGTGAAGACACACATCACTTTATGGATTGTTGGAACAAATTTCACTTTAAATTAATAGCAGCGCTTCCGTTAGCTTTTATAAGTTGGAAGTCCTGACTTCCAAGCCTAAAATTGTGGACGTCCCAGACATAAATTTTGAAGTCCTACTTTTATTTCAGAAGTTTAATATAGGTACATGTTCCAAATCTATCCATTACCCAATAATCCAGTATTATTACGATTTCTATTTTAAAAACCAAAATTCGGCCAATATTGACATCCGCCATTTTACGCAAGTGCATTTAAAAATTGAATTGTGGGATGGGGGAATTCCCATGCGTAAATCACGTGACGCGATTTGAGCGCATAGAGCTCTGTTCATATTTAGTATTGACGACAAATCAACGACTGAATTTAAAATGTTACATGTACCTCCTTTCAGAAAAGTTTGCCTAAGTGAAAGCAAATTTCGGAGAATAAAAACGCGTCTTTCTTTAAATTTTACGGAGTACACTTCATTCCGAATCGCGATATAACTTGTCAGGTCGTTCATTCACGTAGACCAATATATATGCATAGTTAGGCAATCTCAAAACACGTTATTTAACTATTTATTGCATTATGTGTTACAGCCATTGATATAACAAAATACATTATTCAATTTTAGTATTTTAAAATTAAACGTGTTATCCGAAATAATTTCAAGATTTTATTATTCATGGAAAGTTAAGAAAATTCTAGCAAAAAATTAAACATTTCTCGTGTATTTCGTGTACAAATGGAAATCATGCGAAAATTAGACTTCATGTACAACATCACGTCATTCTTTCTCTGGGAAATCGTGGACTTAAATATTTTATTGCTGAATAAAAACTTCGTAATATTATTGTATATAGCTTCACGTGGGGTCGGCGTGTATTCGGCTGCCTGAGCCCTGATTGGCTGATGCGCTTACCAAGAAGAATTTGATTGACAGCTGGAAAAATCAATATTAGCCACTCGCTGAGAATTTCATTGAAAACAGTACCTCTTAGGTGGACTTAACTGTCTGAATAACCCGATTTACTGTTGACATTTGTAAGTGCAGTGTACGCATCTTTTTAAAGATTCTTTAGATCTCAGTTTCGATTGGAAATATTCGCGGACCAGCGCACCACCTACCCCCCCCCCCAAACTTTCTCATTGATTCTGGACGAATTGAGAGATCGACCTCCGGGGCTTAAAAAAAGGAACACTTTTAGCCATGTGTTTGTCATCTGCATACTCGATTCTTACTCCTCTCCAACACCACCAGTCAATAGATTGTTAGCAATCAATAGCTATCTTTAGATTGTTAGCAATCAATAGCTATCTTTAGATGGTTATCAATCAATAGCTATCTTTAGATTGTTAGCAATCAATAGCTATCTTTAGATTGTTAGCAATCAATAGCTATCTTTAGATTGTTAGCAATCAATAGCTAACTTTAGATTGTTAGCAATCAATAGCTATCTTTAGATTGTTAGCAATTAATAGCTATCTTAAGTACTACATCAACCTGTTAATTACTTAAGGGGAAAATATCAACATCTGGTATTTTTGTGAATTGCATGATCCCTATTCATCTGCTTAGAAAACATGAGTATAAAAATGTCATTAAAGAAGGAAGACATTAAAAATATAAACATTCAAACCAATTCACAGGTTCCCAAAATGGTGAAGAGGTGGCCGTAAAATATCTACTGAACATTGTCAACAAGAGGGCCATGATGGCCCTGTATCGCTCCACTGTTTTTTTCTTTGCGGAAAAAACTTGTAATGCGCATGGGTTGAAATGTACTCAAGCATGTGACTTTCTCTTTCTATCCCTCGTCCCACTGGGCGCATAAAGTTGGAAGGGTGAGCATTTTTATATATGGAAAAAGTTACTATCGTGTTAACTAAACAGACAAAAAAGCCCGGGAATTGTTGCACAGGTCCTTTGCTTATAACTTAGGTACATTTATCTCTCCAAAAGATATTGTCGTTCTTTCTATTTCACATATTTTTAGATGCTGAAGATCAAATCTACGCATTTGATTTGAAACAGATTCAAAAGACCCATAGGAATCAAAATTCCTTAACCCTTTACCAAACAACACATTTGGACTTCCCAATTTGAAAGAGGTTGCAGACGTCAATTGAATTAAAATGGAATGTGAAGGAAATGATCAGGTAGGGTAGAAATCATTGTGATAAAAGGAGAAATTGCTCATCAACCCACACATCCCTAAGACCCACAGGCCTGAGAATATTATGATAATCTAAAGATTATTTCTTTATATTTATAAATGTATTTAATTAAGTAATACATTTGACTTCTAAGATCAATTCATAACTTGTATTGAGAAAACTATAAAATGGTCAGAAATATATATGGATTGTTGAGCAATTGACAATCATTTCAACAATTCATGATCAGTCACTATTCACAAATGGAACAATGAATCATTAGTTATTAAAAAGCAGCATATACGATAGTTAAGAACATTGCACTTCATTAATTTCAACACCTTCTCTTGGATACAAAGTTTGAGTTTACCGTGCAGTATCATATATTGACTTCCTTGAAATAATTATGTTCATGGAAGTTGTGTTTTTAAAATCAATAATATATTATAAAACTGGTTTTAACACTACAAAAAAGACATGAAATTAACATGTCATCCAAAATATTTTCATCCGGATATATGGTCACTTTCGACATATTTAAATAAAACCCGACTTTTTTCAGTTTATAAGAAAAAAATTCATAACACATGTTCTTACTTCAATGCCTTTGTAAGCAGTCACCATCTGACCTAAAATGGCACTAAATGACAGGGTTTTATCTCATGTTTACAAGATGTTGATGTTGTTGTTGGTCACAGCCAAACGGCCGCAGTAATCTCCACTGGTAAACGTCATATGTTCAGTTTTGTGACCCCCGGGGGCCGGGTCAAATTTGAGCCCAGGGGAATATTTGAACAAATTTGGTAGAGGACTATTAGATATCACTACATACCAAATTTAGTAGCCCTAGGCTCTATAATTAAGAACAAGAAGATTTTTAAAAGTTTGCACAAAATAGGCCTTATTTAAGCATATGTTCATTTTGTGACCCCTGGGGCAAGGTCAAATTTGTTCCTAGGGGCATAATTTGAACAAACTAAGTAGAGAACTATTAGATGTCACTACCTACCGAATTTGGTAGAAATAGGGCCCAATGGTTATGGACAATATTTTTATAGTTTGCTCAAAATGGGCCCAATATAAGCATTATGTTCAATTTGTGACCCCTCGGGAACGGTCAAATTTGATCCAGGGGCTTAATTTGAAACAAACTTGGTAGAGGACTATAAGATGTCATTACATACCAAATTTGGTAGCCCTATGCCATACAGTTATGGACAAGAAGATTTTTAAAGTTTGCACAAAATAGGCCTTATATAAGCAAATTTTCGATTTTTTGACCCCCCAGGGCAGGGTCAAATTTGACCCCAGGGGCATAATTTGAACAAACTTGGTAGAGGACTATTAGATGTCACTTCATTCCAAATTTGGTAGATCTAGGCCCAATGGTTATGGACGAGAAGATTTTTTAAGTTTTCACAAAATAGGCCTTATTAAGCAAATTTTTCAATGTTTTGACCCCCCGGGGCAGGGTCAAATTTGACCCCCAGGGGCATAATTTGAACAAACTTGGTAGAGGACTATAAGATGTCACTACATACCAAATTTGGTAGCCCTTGGCCCAATGGTTATGGACAAGAAGATTTTTAAAGTTTACACAAAATAGGGCCTTATATAAGCAAATGTTCAATTTTTTGACCTCCCGGGGCAGGGTCAAATTAGACCCAAGGGGCTTAATTTGAACAAACTTGATAGAGGACAATAAGATGTCACTACATACAAAATTTGGTAGCCCTAGGCCCAATGGTTATGGACAAGAGATTTTTAAAGTTTGGCACAAAATAGGCCTTATATAAGAAAATTTTCAATTTTTTAAACCCCCTGGGGCAGGGTCAAATTTGACCCCAGGGGCATAATTGAACAAACTTGGTAAAGGACTATAAGATGTCACTACATACCAAATTTGGTAGCCCTAGGCCTAATGGTTATGGCAAAGAGATTTTTAAAGTTTGCACAAAATAGGCCTTATATAAGCAAATTTTCAATTTTTTAACCCCCCGGGGCAGGGTCAAAATTTGACCCCAGGGGCATAATTTGAACAAACTTGGTAAAGGACTATAAGATGTCACTACATACCAAATTTGGTAGCCCTAGGCCTAATGGTTATGGACAAGAAGATTTTTAAAGCTTGCACAAATAGGCCTTATATAAGCAAATTTTCAATTTTTTAACCCCCCGGGGCAGGGTCAAATTTGACCCCAGGGGCATAATTTTCACAAACTTGGTAGAGGACAATAAGATGTCACTACATACCAAATTTTGTAGCCCTATGCCATACGGTTATGGACAAGAAGATTTTAAAGTTGCACAAATAGGCCTTATATAAGCAAATTTTCAATGTTTTGACCCCCCGGGGCAGGGTAAAATTTAACCCCAGGGGCATAATTTGAACAAACTTGGTAGAGGACTATAAGATGTCACTGCATAGCAAATTTGGTAGCCCTAGGCCCAATGGTTACGGACAAGAAGATTTTTAAAGTTTGCACAAAATAGGCCTTATAAGCAAATTTTCAATTTTTTGACCCCCTGGGGCAGGGTCAAATTGACCCAGGGGCATAACTTGAACAAACTTGGTAGAGGACTATAAGATGTCAATACATACCAAATTTGGTAGCCCTAGGCCTAATGGTTATGGACAAGAAAATTTATAAAGTTTGCACAAAATAGGCCTTATATAAGCGAATTTTCAATTTTTTGACCCCCCGGGGCAGGTCAAATTTGACCCCAGGGGCATAATTTGAACAAATTTGAAAGAGGTTCACCACAGGAACATTCCTGAGAAATTTCATCAGATTTGGACGAGTAGTTTAAGACAAGAAGATGTTTAAAGAAAAAGTTAACGCACGCACGCACGGACGCACGCACGGACGCACGCACTGACGCACACATGACGGACACAGTACCATGACATAAGCCCCGCTGGCCTTTGGCCAGTGGAGCTAAAAATGAAATGTTGAAAGACCCAAATCACCTGTTTTAAAACCTCTACCATGTCCCCCATATAAGCTTCAGCAGCCCATCTTCCAGTTCTGGCTCATATGAAAACACAACCTTTGCTCGCTTCTTCTTGTATTTGTATCTACAAATTAACAAATAAATTTCATTGAAAACAATATTGACACTACCTTTAAATGACACTACTCTTTAAGTGAAATATACACATACATTTGTACACTTTTCAACAAGAAATGGAATTCGAGAGGGCCATGATGGCCATTAAGCATTCACCAGAGTTCATGGAACCCAATTGTTGAAGACTTGACCTGATTAAAGGCACAAAAGTCAAAGAATTAGATAATAACACTAACATAACAACTTGGAATACCTCTGCTAGAGTACTGAGCAAGTTTCATGATGATTGACCAAAAATGAGATCTCTAGTGTTAACATGATTTGACTGTAGGCACATAACCTCAAAATCCCTTTTCTGGAATAATCAGCAAAATTGACAAAAGCGATCACAAAAGCTAAATGCATGTACAAGATTTGAATTGATTTGTGCAATTTATACCAAGCAATTTAAAGACCCATAATTCCAGATCTGAAATTTTTTCCCAATTGGTATGGATGGAGACATACGTCTTTTTTTGAGAACTCGCAAGAACACTTAGCAATCAACACCCCATGTTTTACATGATGATGACCTGATGTACATGCAGTATTGTTTTTGCAGGCAAGACAAAGGATTTCTATTTATTTGTAAACGTAAGAACATGAAATTTCAATATATTCATATTATTTCGTCTGTTGCAGAAAAAATATTGATTTATTTTTATTTCGATAAAACACTTAATTCAGACAAAAATTCAGATCCTCCTGATATTAGGATACTTAGGGTCCAGTACCAGAAGGACAAACCTTTTTTTTTAGTCCTTAACTTAAAGCGACAGATACGACTCAAATAACACGAGATATCCCATTTTACTACTTTCACACGGATTTTTCTTATTGAATTTTTTATGGCATTTCTTATTTATTTCTAAAAGTTACTACAAGCAAACAATAGTCTCATTCATGTAAGTTTGTTAGATTTTCAAATAAAATTTACTTGAGATTCAATAATACTTCATAATTACAATATTAAGTTGATTAAATATTTATTTAGGGCTTTTCTTACCCTGTGATGCTGAACAGCTTTCTGCAGTGGTTTTAGAACTCAAGGAAAATCCCAAGGTAGAACTAGTTGAAGGTAATGCTGAATTAGATGTTGTAGATGCAGTGAAACTTCCAAAACTATTTGTTTTTGTGGAATCAATGTTTGTGAATGGAACAACCGTGTCTGAAAACCCTGAAGTCAATGAAACACTGGCCTGAACAGGGTCTTTCACAGCACTGTTAGTGTCTTGTTTACTTCCGAACACAAATCCACCAGTGCCTTCACTAAGTTTGTTTTCCTTATTTGAACCTGAATCAGAAGACTTTCCAAACTGGAAACCCCCATTTTCACACTAGAGCCTGCAATGTCAGATTTCTTCTCAGTGTTTCCTACATTAAAAACCTCCAGAACTTACACTTGTTGATTGATTTGAATTCTCAGCACAAACTTAAAGCCACCTGACGATGCAAAGTTAGACTTTTCCTCCACTTTACTAACAGCAATATCAGAACCAAATTTAAATCCAGAACCTGTGACAGAAGACACACTTGAGCTCGACTCAAACTTGAAGCCACCTGATTTTAGTTCAGGTTCAGTTTTATCCGACACAGTTGCTGGCTGTTGAAACGTAAAGCCTGACTTCACAGGCTCGCTGGCCGCAGGCTTGTTGAATGTGAAGCCTGACTGTGCAGGCTCGCTGGCCGCAGGCTTGTTGAATGTGAAGCCTGACTGCGCAGGCTCGCTGACCGAAGGTTTGTTGAATGTGAAGCCACCTGTACTGCTGGCCTGTATACTGCCACTGTTATGTGACAGCGTGAAAGATTTTGCACAGCTTGGTACTGGAATCAAAATAATAATATAATAATGACATGACTGTATTGTAATAAAGGAAAGATGGGTCTGAAAAGAACCCTGTAAATAAACATCTGTTAAGAGCCTGCTGGGTCTAAGAAGGCCATATTTGTGTCATGTTAAAATCGGCCACACAGTTTACAGCCATGTCTCCGTTTAACCCTTTACCAGTTAGATACGTATTTTCACGCATTTGCAGTCTCTCACAAAAATATTTTTAAGACCTTTCTTAAAAGATTAACGTTTTCAAGGCTTCATTTTCAAACCTTAGGTACTAATGAGCAGCAAAAGCATAAAACCTGAACAGACTGCGAGTAACTCACAGGTTGTTCTGGTTTTATGCTGTTTGCACATAGCCATTTTCACTTTGTCTCTCAGTTGGAAAGGGTTAAAAAACAAGACACATGTGACAGGCTAGCAAGGATACTGTAAAATACTGTGTCCACTTGGTGATAAAGAGGACCAGAGCTATGCTTGTCCTTCACCCATGAAGCACTCTCTAGATGTAAACACGAGCAACCATTTCTTCTAAACAAAATGGACATTTTCAAGCCAAACATATCCAAAACTTTTGCACAACAATACAGGTGAGTCTCACTCTGAGAAAAAACAAACAGACTAATGGGTGTGCATAAGTGTCATCCCATATCCGCTAATGTGGGACTATACTTTTGCCTCAACTGTATTGTTGCTACAAAGGGACTACCTATAAACAACAAATTCACTAAAACGGAGAATAGCTAAGCATTTTCACAGGCTTATCTAGGAATCAATTAACAAACATGCATTAAGCCCATTTTCCCAGAGCAAGGCCCAGTTTCAATCTACAGGAAGCCTACCAGCATGGTCCTGGGAGGTCTATGTAGTGCATAGGTAAAGGCCACACAGTTTACTGCAGTTTCCTTGTTGACAAAATTATAAAAACTACTGTCGACCTAGATAAGCTTTTGCAGACCACCTAAACTTGCTTTCACTACAACGATTTTCTTCCTTTAAACAAGGAGGATTCATTTAAACAAACAAGAATATCAGTGAAACTGATGGATGCTCCCCGATAAAACACTTTGTCAATCTATGTGTTAATAACCACCTAAAAAACTATTACTAGCCTTGGTGGACCTTGACCTTGACCCCACTGACCTCACACCTCATCAAAAGGTAGAGGTCCATGCAAGGAACCTACACGCCAAATATGAAAGCGATTGGTAAAGTATTGAAGGCGCTATGAGAAACGGTAGCAAAAGTGTGACGTAAGGAAGTCTATTATTAGTCTTGGTGACCTTGACCCCAGTGAACTCAAACCTCATCAAAAGGAAGAGGTCCATACAAGGTACCTATATGCCAAATATGAAAGCGATTGGTAATGTATTGAAGCGCTATGAGAAACGGTAGCAAAAGTGTGACGGAAGTAAGGAAGTAAGAAAGTAAGTAAGGACAAACTGGCAACTATATGCTCCGCCGAAATTTATTTCGGAGCATAAAAATGATACATACAAGTGGAAAGTGACGTCCCTGATTAGCCTGTGCAGACAGCACAGTCTAGCCTGGGAGGACACTTTCCGCTGAGTTTTAATAAACAGAAGCCTACCAGCCTGTGTCCTGGGCGGCCCAGGTCGTGCATAGGTACAGGCCACACAGTTGGCTGCAGTCTCTTGTTGACCACGAGGCATGTGTCACATGTCCAGTCACCCTGGCTGCTTGAAGACTGTAACCAGAGAAAAATTACATGATTATTTGATGTTACAATTTTTAAGCCCTGTTTTCCCAGAGTGAGGCTTAATGATTTGTAAACTAATAATTTTTGTTCCCTCTCTGGAATACAGAAAATCACTCATTTATTAAGTCAAAACACTGTAATATTCCCTAAATTTAACAAATAATTGGAAAAGCTTAGAGAGACTTGACTTATTACCACCCGACTTGACTAACATGTTTTTGCCAAATAATTGTATGACCACAAGTTTTGTGCAGATTATTTAAACATGAACAAGAGATGTGTTTGTCAATAACACAATGCCCCCTTACTGCGCCGCTTTAATTTAATGTTTTGTTTATCATTTGGCAGGTACAGATAATTATCTCACTTTAAAGCTTATTACTTCCTTTGGATTTGTTTTTTTACCTTTGACCTTGAAGGATGACCTTGAATTTGACCTTTCACACTCAAAATGGGCATCTCCATGAGATACACATGCATGCTAAATATCAAGTTGCTGTCTGCCATGAGATACACATGCATGCTAAATATCAAGTTGCTATCTGAAGCGACATAGAGGTAATGAGCATTTTTTGAAACCTAAATGCCAAGTGTGACGGAAAGACGGACAGTTCGATCACTATATGCCCTCCTTGGGGGCATTAAAAGAGAGTAGAAAAAATGTGGTCTTCCAACCATTACACATTTGCACACCCTTATACATGACATGGGGAACGTGCAAGCTAATAATAATAAAATCAGGTAAAATAACAAGAGCTGTCAGATGACAGCGCGCTCGACTATTCGATTGCTTCACACAGTATAACGTAAGCCATCATGGGGAAATTGTTCATATTCAATACTTTATTAGACGATCTTTCAAAATAAAAAAGGAAAAAATAAAAATAAAAAATTTGGGGGGGGATTGGGGGGGGGGGTGAGAGGAGAGGTATAATGTGGGTGTGGTAATTTATTAGATGATGTTTGAAAAAAATAATTCGGGGGGGGAAGAGGTTGGGGGGGATTCTGGGTAGGGGGCGTGGGGTATTGTTTGGGTGGAATCTATTGTGGTATTCAGGTTAGTGTTTTTTTTTGTTGTCAAAGTAATAATAAAATGTGATCATAAATAAAGAAGTTATAGCAATTTAAGCAAAATGTTTTTAATTATCTAAGTGTAAAAGGGGCCATAATTATGTCAGAATGCTTGATACAGTGGTCTGCTCTTGTTTAGGTTGGGGGTCATTTTGGTAAACAAGTATGCAACATATTAAAAGCAGTATGTCAAAGGATATAGGAAATATTTGGGGTAGTACGCAAACTTTAACATAGATTTATCAATAATATGCATATTTAAGTATAAAAGGGGCAATAATTAAGACAAATGCTTGATAGAGTTGTCTGCTCTTGTTTTATAGCTTAAGGTGATGTTGGTAAACAGTATGCAAAATATGAAAGCAGATGTCAAGGGACCAATGAAAATAAATGGGGTAGTAGGAAATTTAACATTTGCTGCACATTCTAAGTGGAAAAGGGG